>NC_041380.1:506297238-506366324 GCF_002162155.2 Triticum dicoccoides
GTGCTCTTCTTCCTCCTCGCTCCCACCCCCCTCACGTCAGCTCGCTCCACTCGTACCCCCAAATTCCTCACCTCACTCCTACAGAAAACCCCAACTCCCCTTCTTCCTCACTCCTACATAAAACCCCCAGCTCCCCTTCTTCTTCGCTCACACTACAACTAGGCTCGTCATTCGTTACTCTGCTCAAATCCGTGAGCGCGACGCGACGCCCTCGAGGAAAATGGAGTCGGCTGACCCCAACGCCAAGAAGATGAGGCTCCCGCCAGCGGCAACGCCTGTTGTAGATCCCGCACCCGGCAGTCCAGGGAGAAGCGGCGACCCCGCCCCCACCGGATGCCAGGAACCCGTAGAATCTCGGGTGGACCGCATCAGCGATCTCCCGGACGCCGTCTTGGGGAGATCATCTCGGTTCTCCCCACCAAGGATTGCTGCCGCACCCAAGTCCTCTCAATTCGATGGAGCCCTCTATGGCGCGCCGTGCCCCTTAATCTCGACTATCGTCAGCTATCTCTCTTCAATGATTTTGAAATCCCCAGAGCCATCATCTTCCCCCACCAGGGCTCCGTTCAAAGCCTCTCCATCCCGTCATGCTACCTGAGCAAGCATACCATGCCCTGCACGGTGGACGCCCGGCTGAAATCCCCTGAATTCATAGAACTACAGCTGCTTGAGTTCTACTATTCCCCTGGAAATCACATACCACATACCGAACTCCATGAACTTGTGCCCTCAGCACCTATGTCCATCTCGCGATTTTCGTCCTCTCTCCACATCGCCACCTTTGCGTTGTGCTACCTACCAGACAATCTGGTACTAAACCTTCAACTCCCATTTCTCAAGAAACTTTCACTTGTGCAGGTTCGTATATCGGAGGCCTCATTGCACAGCATCATCCACTCCAGTTGCCCTGCGCTGGAGTGCTTGGTGCTTGTTTTCACAGTTAGAATCGGTTGTCTCCAAATAAAGTCGCCTAACCTTGTAAGAATTGGAATTTCTTTTGACGGAAGGCAGCTCATCATCCAAGATGCCCCTTCACTTCAAAGGTTGGTCCTTGATTCTAGTTATTCACCGTTGCAAATAATCGTCCTCTCTGCACCTAAACTGGAGACCTTGGGCGTAATACATGATCTCTGTGCTCATTTCAATATGGTGTTTGGCTCCATAGTTCTTCAGGTACTTTATATTATCATCTACACTTGTAACCATAAGCTGCATTTTAAATTTCTGCGCATAATTTATATATCATCTTGGAGTACACATTTTGTACTAATATTATGTACTATGCTCAATGAAGAGTTTCTCCATGGATGGCCTATCAATGGTGCTGGATTCTGTCAAGATCTTATATATCCAAATGAATAGTTTTGACCTGAACAAGATTATTGGCTTTCTGCAATGCTTTCCATGTCTGGAGAAGTTGTATATAAAGGTGATAATTTCACGCACATTGGAAGCCCGCATATAGTGTACTAGAATTAACCGTTCAGCTATTGCTCTTTCGACACTCTTCTTTTAGACCTTAACTGCTTTCAATCTTCATGTCTATTTAGGCAACAGGACGTGGTAAGAAAGTTATAACCAATCGGGCTTAAGTTTATCAGCATCATGGTTTTGACGGATGGGTATGTCGAAGAGCAAAAAAAAGGAGTTTCAGGTGGGCAAAAGAGCTTCTGAACATGCCGGGCTTCTATTTACAACATATTGTGGTCAGAATCCAGTAAATTTTACGACCCAGGATGTTCATTCTATGGACCTGACCGGTCCATTTGACTGTGACTGCTGAAAACAGTGCTGGAGTTAGATGTTGTTGCCCTTTTCAATTTGTTTTTTTTTGTAAACCTGATGAACAATTAACCCTCGTGCTTTTGTACAGTTTGTAAGCTGGAGTTAGATGTTCCTGCCCTTTTCAACTCGGCTGTGACTGTCATATTTTCTTTGAAACAAGGCAAATGGCTTGCCATTCGTTTAATTCAGAGTGAAATATTGTAACAAATCCCAACCAAGGGAAATAACATCACTCTCGCCTGCTGCTTGAGCTCACTATGCATTACAGAAGCCAAGTGATTAGACCCCACCAGCACCCACAAACTTATTTCGAACTAGCACATCAAAAGGGCTATAAATTTTCATAGGAAAGGCTGCATGACCGTGACAGATTTGGATTCTGACATTTGGGACCCGTGAGGAAATAGCCTATCCAAGGTGGTGTCGACTTACTAGCCAGTCAACAAACGATTCTGCCTACCACCCGTTGGATTGACATCCAACATCTGTCGTGTATCTTCTATCTCTTGTCTTCTTCTTCCTCCAGCCGCCCAAACCAAACCACCCCATCGGCTCCGCCTGCTCCCGCCTCCCATGGATGGCTACGCCTCCGCCGCCCTACCGTATGTACCCTCCAAGGTTGGCCAGTCCCTCCCTCTATTCCCCCACACGTCATGTTATTCTCCGGTGACGTCAGCCCCAACACGCACCCGCGCCCGAACCAGTCAACCCTCGTACTCCCCTCCGCATGCGACTAGACCGGCGCATCTTCAACAGCTCATGTTCATTCCGTCCGAGGCCTCGCCGTCATCCTCCACCTTGCGGCCTTGGTTCGCTCGCCGTGCGCGGTGCGCCGCCCTCTTGCGTTGTCAACGTCGTCAACAACCGAGAGGAACAAGGATATGACTGTACGTGGAGAGGATGACAGTACGGACCCACCAGCGTCATGGCAGTACGCAAGCAAGTGCCTCTATAGTACAAGCCCAAAATATATGGTTCCTCCTAATGGTTGGACATCTGGGGCTCACGCCATTGTCAACGTAGTCAATAAACGAGAGAATTACACTACGAGCGGCTGACACCAGGGACCCAGCAAGTCGCGCAGTTTTTTTTGAGGAACAAGCAGTTGTTATTTATACTAGTTTTAGCGACGGATCAGGGTAACAACGGGGCTGTGCGGGTGCTATGGCCCGTCTAGCCAGGGTTTTATTTATGTTTACCACATCATGAGCCCAGTTGTGTTTTTTTCTTGCTGAAAATGGCTAGCCCAGTTCTATTTTTTTAAAGAAATACCCAAAAAAGGCCTACTTGCTTTATCGGCCCTGCTGGGCTGTAAATCTTACAAGACGAGGAGAGTTTCATTCGGTTTGCCCAGAAATGGGATGTACATTTTTTAAACACATCAAACCGGGAATTAGTTTCAATTTTTTTCATTACAAGATCTTAAATTCCATTGATTTTTATGCGTGGACAATTATTTGGATTTTATATTTATATAAATTATTTTTCAAAATAGTTTGAATGTGAATCGATATTTCTGGATTAAAAACAGTTGACCGCACCGAAATATGCAAAATTTCATATACTTTTTAACCGTGGCCACAATATGGGGTGTAATGCTAACAAAAATAAGATGGGCTCCAAAAAATTCTTAAGAATTAGCAAATGGGTTGTACATTATTAGAAATAATGGTAGATGGGTTGTATGATGTTTTCCACAGATTTGAGGCTGACTTGTCAGCCTACTACAGGTTGACGTGTATGCTTTCATAAAAAAAGGTTGACGCACACGCAACGCCCTGTCAACTTAGTCAACACACGAGAGCAGTGACTGTTGGATGTCCATCCAACGGCTATCGTGCTTCTTCAATCTCTGCTCTTCATGCTCCAGCCGCTCAAACAAGCGCCGGCGGGACTGCCTGCTCCCTCCTCCCACGGCCGCCTATTCTGCCGCGGAGGCCTCACGGCCCCACCGTACTCCCATCGTTGGCCTAGCCATCCCTCTACTCACCCACACATGTTGTTATTCTCCGGCGATGGCAGACGAACCAGTAAACCCTCGTACTCCTCCACGTGGGAAACAACTGCCGAGTATTCCCTGGCTCCATGTGGTTCCCTTCCTAGGCCTCGCCGTCGTCCACCGCCCTGGTGCTCTCGGCGCAGCCTGGTCAACGTGGTCAATGAATGACATCCATCGGAAGTGGACTATATGTGGAGAGGCTGACAGCTGGGTCCACGGCCGCACGCAAGGAAATGCCTCCTTATTACAGCAAAATAATGATTCCTCCACCTGACAGCTTGGACCCACAGGAAGGGCCTCTGTATTTCGCGAAAAAAACGTTCCCCCCACTGACAGGTCGGACTCACCAGCTATATCTTCGCACGCAAGGAAGTGCCTCCTTATTACACCCAAAAAATGAATACCCCCTGCTAGCTGGGACCCACCATATTGTTGGGCTGACTTGTGGGCCTACTAAGTTGACGGGGACGGAGGGCTTTGTCAACTTAGTCAATACTCCAGTGACCGTATGATGTCCATCCAACGGCCATAGTGCTTCTTCAACCTCTGGTCTTCTTGCTACAGCCGCCCAAAGCAGCGTCGGTCGTGCCGCCGGCTGTGCTATCGCGGAGGCCTCACCGCACCCATACAACTCCCACCACTGGCCAGGCCATCCCTCCACTCACCCACACCCCCTGTTATTCTTTGGCGACGGCAGCCTCACACCACAGCCGAACTAGTGAATGCTCGTACTCCTGTCCGCGTGGGCATCCACTGCCGCATCTTGCCCGGCTCCGCGTTGTCCCCTTCCTAGGCCTCGCCGTCGTCCACCGCCGTGATGCTCTCAGTGCGGCGTGGTCAATGTGGTCAACGACCGACTTCCATCGGAAGAGTACTGTACATGGAGAGGCTGATAGCTGGGTCCACGGCAGCCGCAAGGAAGTGCCTCCTTATTACGCGGAAAATAATTATTCCTCCACCTGACAGCGGGGACCCACCGGACGGGCCACCAGTATTTTGTGAAAAAAATCGTTTCCCCCTGACTGCTGGGTCCCACCGGACGGGCCACCGTATTTCGCGAAAAAAACGTTCCCCCTGCTGTCAGCTTGGACCCACCGGAAGTGCCTCCTTATTACGCACAAAAAATGAATACTCCCCGGCTAGCTGGGACCCACCTTGGTGGGAGGCTGACTTGCGGGCCTACTAAGTTGACGGGGACGAGGGGCTTTGTCAACTTAGTCAATATGAACGATTCTAGCTCCAGTGACCGTACAATGTCTATCCAACGGCCGTAGTGCTTCTTCAACCTCTGGTCTTCTTGCTCCAGCCGCCCAAGGCAGCGCCGGTCCTGCCGCATGCTCCTGCCTCCCGTGGCCGGCTGTGCTGCCGTAGAGGCCTCACCGCCCCTACTATTCCCACCGCTGGCTTGGCCCTGCAGCGACGGCAGCCTCACACCGCAGCCGAACCAGTGAACCCTCGTACTCCTCTCCGCGCGGGCTTCCACTGTCGCGTCTTCCCCGGCTCCGCGTCGTCCCCTTCCTAGGCCTCACCCTCGTCCACCGCCGGGGTGCTCTCTGTGTGGCGTGGTCAACGTGGTAAAGGAACGACTTCCATCGGAAGAGTACTGTACATGGAGAGGCTGACAGCTGGGTCCACGGCAACAGCCCAGTTTTTTTGTGATTTGCCAAGTAAGTCTCTTTGTCAGGCCTGTTGGGCTGCAAATCTTTCAAGACGAGGAGAGCTTTCATTCGACTGGCCGAGAAAATGGCCCATCAGTAATGAGAAATGGGCTGTACATTTTTAAAACACATCAAACCGGCAATTAGTTTCAAATATCTTTTTTTCATTTCAAGATTTTAAATTACATTTATTTTTATGCTTGGAGAATTTTTTGGATTTTATATTGATATACATTTATTTTTAAAATCAGTTTGAATGTGAGTCAAAATTTCGGGATTAAAAACAGTTCGGACCGCACCGAAATATGCAAAATTTCGTATAATTTTTTAACCGTGGCCACAATATGGGCTGTAATGCTAACAAAAAGAATATGGGCTGCAAAAAAACCTTAAGAATTAGCAAATGGGCTGTAAATTATTAGAAATAATGGCAGATGGGTTGTATGCTGTTTTCCACAGATTTGAGGCTTTCCTAAAAAACGGTTGACGCACAAGCACTGACTGTTGGATGTCCATCCAACGACCGTCATGCTTCTTCAATCTTTGCTCTTCCTGCTCCAGCCGCTCAAACAAGCGCCGGCAGGACTGCCTGCTCCCTCCTCCCCGCGGTCGGCTGTGCTACCGCGCAGGCCTCACCGCCCCACCGTACTCCCATCGCTGGCCTAGCCATCCCTCTACTCACCCACACCTCATGTTATTATCCAGCGACGGCAGACGAACCAGTAAACCCTCTATAGTCATACTCCCCTCCGTGTGGGAAACAACTGTCGAGTCTTCCTTGCCTCCGTGTCGTCCCCTTCTTAAGCCTCGCCCTCGTCCACCGCCGTGGTGCACTCGGCGCGGCGTGGTCAATGTGGTCAATGACCGACTTCCATCGGAAGAGTAGTGTGCATGGAGACGCTGACAGCTGGGTCCACGGCCGCAGCAAGGAAGTGCCTCCTTATTACGCGCAAAATAATTATTCCTCCACCTGACAGCGGGGACCCACCGGACGGGCCACCGTATTTCGTGAAAAAAACGTTTCCCCCTGACTGCTGGGACCCACCAGCTACACCTTCGCACGCAAGGAAATGCGTCAGGGCAAAAAACAAAACGATTCACCCCCCTGACTGCTGGGACCCACCAGCTACATCTTCGCACGCAAGGAAGTGCCTGACAGTCAGGACCCACCTGGTCGAAGCATACGTAGCATTGTCATTCTGGTCGCGAACGTGTACGTACATATATACTGGTGGATGTAGAGGCGCGCACGTGTCGTAGTAGAGGCGCGCATGTAGCATGTACACGTTGATGACCCACAAGTATAGGGGATCTATCGAAGTCCTTTCGATAAGTAAGAGCATCGAACCCAACGAGGAGCAGAAGGAAATGATAAGCGAATTCTAGCAAGGTATTCTCTGCAAGTACTGAAATAAGTGGTAACAGATAGTTCTGTGATAAGATAATTGTAACGAGCAACAAGTAACAAAAGTGAACAAGGTGCAGCAAGGTGTCCCAATCCTTTTTGTAGCAAAGGACAAGCCTAGACAAACTCTTATATGATGTAAAGCGCTCCCGAGGACACATGGGAATATCATCAAGCTAGTTTTCATCACGCTCATATGATCCGCGTTCGGTACTTTGATAATTTGGTATGTGGGTGGACCAGTGCTTGGGTGCTGTCCTTACTTGGACAAACATCCCACTTATGATTAACCTCTATTGCAAGCATCCGCAAATACAACAAAAGTATTAAGGTAAACCTAACCATAGCATGAAACATATGGATCCAAATCAGCCCCTTACGAAGCAATGCATAAACTAGGGTTTAAGCTTCTGTCACTCTAGCAACCCATCATCTACTTATTACTTCCCAATGCCTTCCTCTAGGCCCAAATAATGGTGAAGTGTCATGTAGTCGACGTTCACATAACACCACTAGAAGAGAGACAACATACATCTCATCAAAATATCGAACGAATACCAAATTTACATGACTACTAATAGCGAGACTTCTCCCGTGTCCTCAGGAACAAAAGTAACTACCCACAAAGCATAAACATGATCATAATCAGAGGGGTATTAATATGCATATAGGATCTGAAGATATGATCTTCCACCAATTAAACCAACTAGCATCAACTACAAGGAGTAATTAACACTACTAGCAACCTACTAGCACCAATCCCGGACTTGGAGACAAGAATTGGATACAAGAGATGGACTAGGGTTTTGAGATGAGATGGTGCTGATGAAGATGTTGATGGAGATTGCCCTCTCCTGATGACAGGAGCGTTGGTGATGACGATGGCGATGATTTCCCCCTCCGGGAGGGAAGTTTCCCCGGCAGAACAGCCCCGCCAGAACCCTAGATTGGCTCCGGCAAGGTTCCGCCTCGTGGCGGCGGAGTTTCGTCCGAGTAGATGGCTTCTGATTTTTTCCCATCGAAAGAGTCCATATAGCAGAAGATGGTCACCGGAGATCCACCAGGGGGCCACGAGGTAGGGGGGCACGCCTAGGGGGTAGGGCGCGGCCCCCACCCTCGTGGGCAGGGTGTGGCCCCCCTGGTGAAGTTCTTGGGATCAGTATTTTCTATATATTGGGAAAACATCATCCGTGAAGTTTCAGGACTTTTGGCGCTGTGCAGAATAGGTCTCTAATATTTTCTCCTTTTCCAGCCAGAATCCCAGCTGTCGGCATTCTCCCTCTTTATGTAAACCTTGTAAAATAAGAGAAAATAGGCATAAGTATTGTGACATAATGTGTAATAACAGCCCATAATGCAATAAATATTGATATAAAAGCATGATGCAAAATGGACGTATGAACTCCCCCAAGCTTAGACCTCGCTTGTCCTCAAGCGAAAAGCCGAAATCGAAAAATATGTCCACATGTTTAGAGATGAAGGTGTCGATAAAAATAAAATACGGACATGAGGGCATCATGATCATTCCTAGAACAGCAACTTATATAATTCTTGTCATATGATATCTTATGCTAGAGTAATAATTTAATCACAATATCAAGTATGAATCGTAAACTTCATTGAAAACTGACAAACTATAATCTTAGTCATTGAAGCAATTGCAATTTATCATAACATAGGAAAGAGTCAATGTATAAGAGCTTCCCAGCAAGTCCACATACTCAACTATGATATAGTCTTTCACAATTGCTGACACTCACGCGATACTTATGGGTATGGAGTTTTAATCGGACACAGAGAAAGATAGGGGCTTATAGTTTTGCCTTCCAACGTTTTACCTCAAGGGTAATGTCAACAGTAATAGTTCATGAAAACTCACATCCAATTAGCCATATATACCGGGATCTTTCCAACATATTGTGCTTGCCAAAGGATAAAATGTAAAAAGTAAGGGTGAAGATCACCATGACTCTTATGCAATGTAAGAGATAAAAGTAAAAGATAGGACCTTCGCAGAGGGAAGCAGAGGTTGCCATGCGCTTTTATGGTTGGATGCACAAAATCCTAATGTGAAAGAACATCACTTTATATTGCCACTTGTGATATGGACCTTTATTATGCAGTCTGTCGCTTTTATTACATCCATATCACACGATTGTATAAAGCTTATTTCTACCACACCAATCAATCATACATATTTAGAGAGCAATATTTTTATTGCTTTCACCGATGAAAACTTACTTGATGGATCTTACTCAATCCAAAGGTAGGTAAAGTGGACTCTCATGGCAAAACTGGTTTAAGGGTATTTGGAAGCACAAGTAGTATCTCTACTTGGTGCAATGAATTTGCCTAGCATGAGGGAGAAAGGCAAGCTCAACATGTTGGAGGATCCAAGACAATATAATTTATCTCAGATGTAAGAAAACATAACCCATTATGTTGTCTTCCTTGTCCAATGTCAACTCTTTAGCATGTCATATTTTAATGAGTGCTCACAATCATAAAAGATGTCCAAGATAGTATATTTATATGTGAAGACCTCTCTTTCTTTATTACTTCCTATTAATTGCAACGATGACCAAAACTATGTTTGTCAACCCTCAATAACTTTTATTCATCATACTCTTTCTATGTGAGCTCATTACTCTCCATAAGAGTCACATGATCTCTTTGATTCTTTTTATTTCTTTCCCTTTTCTTTTCTTTTATTTGGGATCATGGCAAAAATAAGCAAGCTCTTGACTCAACACTAATCTTTATTATATAGCTCAAGGACTCGATTACATAGAAGGATAATAAAGCAAAACTCATGACTATATCATACTAAGAACTTTTATTCTACTAGATCAAAATATTACCAAAAGGATCGAACTAAGAAAAACGGTAAAGATAAAAGTGATGGTGATACGATACCGGGGCACTCCCCCAAGCTTGGCAGTTGCCATGTGGAGTGCCCATACCAGATGATTATGTCTCCTTTGTTGGTGAAGAAGGTGGAGTTGTTGATGATGGATAGTCGCACATCGAGCGTAGGAGATCTTCTAGCTTGCGGATAATGCCCTTGAGTGCGATGATATGCTCCTTCAACAAAATATTTTCATGTGTGAGATACTTATTTTGTATACGAGCCAACTCAATCATCATGAAGGCTTCAATTTCTGTTGGGGTAAGAAGATCGTGATCCAGTTGAAGGGTGTCTTCTGTTGCTGGAACTTGGTCCTCCATAGCCTTCTTGATCCCTTCATCCTTGTTGACCTCCATAGGTTCTTCTCTCTTCAGCTCTATCTTCATTACCCAAGCATCGTTGCCCTCATGGTTGGAGGAGGAGGGAGACGACATAGTGCCTGGCCTTGACAACCCTGACATAAAATAGCCCGAAACAAAAACAAGAGGATTCTGCGTGATACGGGAGTCAAAACCCCTAGGAGGTTATATAATGAATTTTTACCAACCAAATACGTGTTCTGTAAGAAAACGGAGTCTGGAGAGCACACGAGGTGCCCACGAGGTAGGGGGCGCGCCCTCCACCCTCGTGGAGCCCTCGTGTCCTTTTCGGACTGCTGCTTATTTTTCTATTTTTCTAAATATTCCAAAACGGAGAAATATTGCCTTAAAAACTGTTTTGGAATCGGTTTACTTACCGTACCACATACCTATTCCTTTTCGGAGTCTGAAACGTTCTAGAAAGTGTCCTTTATGTACTCCTCCAGGGTTATGGTTTCAATAACATTGGTTTCAACATTTATGGGATTACCTGAGATATAATGTTTTATTCTTTGACCAGTTACCACCTTCGGATTTGTGCCTTCGAAGTTGTTGATTTTTATGGCATCGAAACGGTAGACCTCCTCGATAACGTAGGGACCTTCCCATTTAGAGAGAAGTTTTCCTGCAAAAAATATTAAACGAGAGTTGTATAGCAATACATAATCACCTACATTAAACTCACGCTTTTGTATCCTTTTATCATGCCACCTTTTAACCTTTTCTTTAAACAACTTCGCATTTCATAGGCTTGGGTTCTCCATTCATCAAGTGAGTTAATATCAAATAACCTCTTCTCACCGGCAAGTTTAAAATCATAATTTAGTTCTTTAATAGCCCAATAAGCCTTGTGTTCTAGTTCGAGAGGTAAGTGACATGCTTTTCCATAGACCATTTTATACGGAGACATACCCATAGGATTTTTATATGCAGTTCTATAGGCCCATAATGCATCATCAAGTTTCTTGGACCAATTCTTTCTGGACCTATTAACAGTCTTTTGCAAAATTAATTTGAGTTCTCTATTGCTCAATTCTACTTGACTACTAGACCGAGGGTGATAAGGAGATGCAATTCTATGATTAACATCATATTTAGCAAGCATTTTACGGAAAGCACCATGAATAAAATGTGAACCACCATCAGTCATTAAATATCTAGGGACTCCAAACCTTGGAAAGATAACTTCTTTAAGCATTTTAATAGAGCTGTTATGATCAGCACTACTAGTTGGAATAGCTTCTACCCACTTAGTAACATAATCAACAGCAACTAAAATATGGGTATAACCATTAGAGGAAGGAAAAGATCCCATATAATCAAAGCCCCAAACATCAAATGGTTCAATAACAAGTGAATAATTCATAGGCATTTCTTGATGTCTACTAATATTACCAATTCTTTGACATTCATCACAAGATAAGACAAACTTACGGGCATCCTTGAAGAGAGTAGGAGCCATCTCCTGCTCCAATTACTGAACCTATTCCTAATACAACTCCGAAGAAGAGAGGTGTTTTATTTCTCAGTCCCGAAGATATGCAAGAGGCAAAGAAATCTATGAAAGAAAAAGGTATTAAAGCTGAAGACATTAAGAATTTACCTCCTATTGAAGAAATACATGGTCTTAATTCACCGCCTGTTGAAGAAACATATGATCTTAATTCTTTATTTACTGAAGAACCTCCTGATGCCGATATCCCGACACAGGTAGTAAAGGTAAATTCTCTCTATAGATATTGTTGGGGAACGTAGTAGAAATTCAAAAATTTTCCTACGTAACACCAAGATCTATCTATGGAGAGACCAGCAACGAGTAGAAAGGAGAGTGCATCTACATACCCTTGTAGATCGCTAAGCGGAAGCGTTCAAGTGAACGGGGTTGATGGAGTCGTACTCGTCGTGATTCAAATCACCGATGATCAAGTGCCGAACGGACGGCACCTCCGCGTTCAACACACGTACAGCCCGGTGACGTCTCCCATGCCTTGATCCAGCAAGGAGAGAGGGAGAGGTTGAGGAAGACTCCATCCAACAGCAGAACAACAGCGTGGTGGTGGTGGAGGAGCGTGGCAATCCCGCAGGGCTTCGCCAAGCACCATGGGAGAAGAGGAGGAGGGAGAGGGGCAGGGCTGCACCAACGAGAGATCAAATCGCGTGTTATGGGCAGCCCCTAGGCCTCATATATATAGGGGAAGGGGAGGGCTGCGCCCCCTTTAGGGTTTCCCACCCCAAAGGGGCGGCGGCCAGCCTCCAGATGGCATCTGGTGCGGCGGCCAAGAGGGGGGGAGGAGTCCATCCTCCCCAAGGCACCTCGGAGGTGCCTTCCCCCTTGAGGACTCTTCCCTCTAGGGTTCCCTAGGCGCATGGGCCTCTTGGGGCTGGTGCCCTTGGCCCATGTAGGCCAAGGCGCACCCCCTACAGCCCATGTGGCCCCCCGGGGCAGGTGGCCCCACCCGGTGGGCCCCCGGGACCCTTCCGGTGGTCCCGGTACAATACCGATGACCCCGAAACTTGTCCCGATGGCCGAAACAGGACTTCCTATATATAAATCTTTACCTCCGGACCATTCCGGAACTCCTCGTGACGTCCGGGATCTCATCCGAGACTCCGAACAACATTCGGTAACCACATACAAGCTTCCTTTATAACCCTAGCGTCATCGAACCTTAAGTGTGTAGACCCTACGGGTTCTGGAGACATGCAGACATGACCGAGACGTTCTCCGGTCAATAACCAACAGCGGGATCTGGATACCCATGTTGGCTCCCACATGTTCCACGATGATCTCATCGGATGAACCACGATGTCAAGGACTCAATCGATCCCGTATACAATTCCCTTTGTCTAGCGGTATTTTACTTGCCCGAGATTCGATCGTCGGTATCCAATACCTTGTTCAATCTCGTTACCGGCAAGTCACTTTACTCGTTCCGTAACACATCATCCCGTGATCAACTCCTTGGTCACATTGCGCATATGATGATGTCCTACCGAGTGGGCCCAGAGATACCTCTCCGTTTACACGGAGTGACAAATCCCAGTCTCGATCCGCATAAAACAATAGATACTTTCGGAGATACATGTAGTGCACCTTTATAGTCACCCAGTTACGTTGTGACGTTTGATACACCCAAAGCACTCCTACGGTATCCAGGAGTTACACGATCTCATGGTCAAAGGAAGAGATACTTGACATTGGCAAAGCTCTAGCAAACGAACTACACGATCTTTGTGCTATGCTTAGGATTGGGTCTTGTCCATCACATCATTCTCCTAATGATGTGATCCCGTTATCAACGACATCCAATGTCCATAGCCAGGAAACCATGACTATCTGTTGATCACAACGAGCTAGTCAACTAGAGGCTCACTAGGGACATATTGTGGTCTATGTATTCACACGTGTATTACGATTTCCGGATAATACAGTTATAGCATGAATAAAAGACAATTATCATGAACAAGGAAATATAATAATAATACTTTTATTATTGCCTCTAGGGCATATTTCCAACAGTCTCCCACTTGCACTAGAGTCAATAATCTAGTTCACATCGCCATGTGATTAACACTCACAGGTCACATCGTCATGTGACTAATACCCAAGAGTTTACTAGAGTCAGTAGTCTAGTTCACATCACTATGTGATTAACACTCAATGAGTTTTATGTTTGATCATGTTGCTTGTGAGAGAGGTTTTAGTCAACGCGTCTGAACCTTTCAGATCTGTGTGTGCTTTACAAATCTCTATGTCATCTCCTAGATGCAGCTACCACGCTCTATTTGGAGCTATTCCAAACAACTGTTCTACTTGGAGCTATTCTAAATTATTGCTCCATTATATGTATCTGGTCTCTCTACTCAGAGCTATCCGGATAGGTGTCAAGCTTGCATCGTCGTAACCTTTACGACGAACTCTTTTACCACCTCCATAATCGAGAAAATTCCTTAGTCCACTAGTTACTAAGGATAACTTTGACCGCTGTCCTGTGAGCCATTCTTGGATCACTCTTGTACCCCTTGACTGACTCATGGCAAGGCACACTTCAGGTGCGGTACACAGCATAGCATACTGAAGAGCCTACGTCTTAAGCATAGGGGACGACCTTCGTCCTTTCTCTCAATTCTGCCGTGGTCGAGCTTTAAGTCTTAACTTCGTACCTTACAACTCAGGCAAGAACTCCTTCTTTGACTGGTCCATCTTGAACACCTTCAAGATCATGTCAAGGTATGTGCTCATTTGAAAGTATTATTAAGCATTTTGATCTATCCTTATAGATCTTGATGCTCAATGTTCAAGTAGCTTAATCCAGGCTTTCCATTGAAAAACACTTTCAAAATAACCCTATATGCTTTCCAAAAATTCTACGTCATTTCTGATCAACAATATGTCAACAACATATACTCATCAGAAATTCTATAGTGCTCCCACTCACTTCTTTGGAAATACAAGTTTCTCATAAACTTTGTACAAACCCAAATTTTTTGATCATCATCAAAGCATACATTCCAACTCCGAGATGCTCACTCCAGTCCTTAGAAGGATTGCTGGAGCTTTGCATACTTATTAGCATCTTTCGGGATTGACAAAACCTTCCGGTTGTATCACATACAACCTTTCCTCATTAAAATCGTCGAGGAAACAATGTTTTGACATCCTATCTGCAAGATTTCATAAATAATGCAGTAATCGCTAATATAATTCCAACAGACTCTTAGCATCGCTACGAGTGAGAAAATCTCATCGTAGTCAACTCCTTGAACTTGTCGGAAAACATCTTAACGACAAGTCGAGCTTTCTTAATGGTGACATTTACCATCATTGTCCGTCTTCCTTTTGAAATCCATATGTACTCATTAGCCTTACGACCATCGAGCCATTCTGCCAAAGTCTACACTTTGTTTTCATACATGGATCCTCTCTCGGATTTTATGGCTTCAAGCCATTTATCGGAATCCGGGCCCACCATCGCTTCTCCATAGCTCGTGGGTTCATTGTTGTCTAGCAACATGACCTTCAAGACAGGATTACGTACCACTCTGAAGTAGTACGCATCCTTGTCATCCTACGAGGTTTGGGAGTGACTTGATCCGAAGTTTCATGATCAATATCATAAGCTTCCACTTCAATTGGTGTAGGTGCCACAGGAACAACTCCCTGTGCCCTGTCACACACTAGTTGAAGAGATGGTTCAATAACCTCATCAAGTCTCCACCATCCTCCCACTCAATTCTTTCGAGAGAAACTTTTCCTCGAGAAAGGACCCGATTCTAGAAACAATCCATATTGCTTTCGGATCTGAATTAGGAGGTATACCCAACTGTTTTGGGTTTCCTATGAAGATGAATTTTATCCGCTTTGGGTTCGAGCTTATCAACCTGAAACTTTTTCATATAAGCGTCGCAGCCCCAAACTTTTAAGAAACGACAACTTAGGTTTCTCTAAACCATAATTCATACGGTGTCATCTCATCGGAATTACGTGGTGCCGTATTTAAAGTGAATGTGGTTGTCTCTAATGCCTAACCCATGAACGATAGTGGTAATTCGATAAGAGACATCATGGTACGCACCATATCCAATAGGGTGCAACTATGATGTTCGGACACACCATCACATTATGGTGTTCCAGGCGGTATTAATTGCGAAACAATTTCCACAATGTCTTAATTGTGTGCCAAAACTCGTAACTCAGATATTCATCTCTATGATCATATCATAGACATTTTATCCTCTTGTCACAATGATCTGCTACTTCACTCTGAAATTACTTGAACCATTCAATAATTCAGACTTGTGTTTCATCAAGTAAATATACTCAACATTTACTCGAATCATCTGTGAAGTAAGAACATAATGATATTCACTGCATGCCTCAACGCTCATTCGACTGCACACATCAAAATGTGTTACTTCCAACAAGTTGCTATCTTGTTCCATCTTACTGAAAATGAGGCTTTTCAGTCATCTTGCCCATGTGGTATGATTTGCATATCTCAAGTGATTCAAAATCAAGTGAGTCCGAACGATCCATTTGCATGGAGTTTCTTCATGCATATACACCAATAGACATGGTTCGCATGTCTCAAACTTTTCAAAAACGAGTGAGTCCAAAGATCCATCAACATGGAGCTTCTTCATGCGTTTTATACCATTATGACTTACATGGCAGTGCCACAAGTAAGTGGTACTATCATTACTATCTTATATCTTTTGGTATGAAAATGTGTATCACTACGACCGAGATTCAATAAACCATTCCTTTAGGTGCAAGACCATTGAAGGTATTATTCAAAAATAGAGTAACCATTATTCTCCTTAAATGAATAACCGTATTGCGATAGACATAATCCAATCATGTCTATGCTCAACGCAAACACCAATCTCGGTGGTAGAGGGAGCGTGCGATGCTTGATCATATCAACCTTGGAAACACTTCCAAGATATATCGTCAGCTCACCTTTAGCTAGTCTCCGTTTATTCCGTAGCTTTTATTTCGAGTTACTAACACTTAGCAACCGAACCGGTATCCAATACCCTGGTGCTACTAGGAGTACTAGTAAAGTACACATTAACATAATGTATATCCAATATACTTCTATCGACCTTGCCAGCCTTCTCATCTACCAAGTATCTAGGGCAATTCTGCTCCAGTGGTTGTTCCCCTTATTACAGAAGCACTTAGTCTCGGGTTTGGGTTCAACCTTGGGTTTCTTCACTAGAGCAGCAGCTGAATTGCCGTTTCATGAAGTATCCCTTTGTTCCCTTGCCCTTCTTGAAACTAGTGGTTTCACCAACCATCAACAATTGATGCTCCTTCTTGATTTCTACTTTCGCGGTGTCAAACATCATGAATATTTCAAGGATCATCATATCTATCCCTGATATGTTATAGTTAATCACGAAGCTCTAGCAGCTTGGTGGCAATGACTTTGGGGAAACATCACTATCTCATCTGGAGGATCAACTCCCACTCGATTCAAGTGATTGTTGTGCTCAGACAATCTGAGCACAAGCTCAACGATTGAGCTTTTCTCCCTTAGTTTGCAGGCTAAGAAAATCGTCGGAGGTCTTATACCTCTTGACGTGGGCACGAGCCTGAAATCCCAATTTCAGCCCTCGAAACATCTCATATGTTCCGCGACGTTTCGAAAACGTCTTTGGTGCCTCTACTTAAACCATTTAATTGAACTATCACGTAGATATCAAAACGTGTATGTTCGATGTTCGCAACATCGACAAACGACGTTGGGGTTCAGCACACTGAGCGGTGCATTAAGGACATAAGCTTTCTACTGATCGCATAATCGCTACTATCAACTTTCAACTATATTTTCTCTAGGAACATATCTAAACAGTGGAACTAAAGCGTGAGCTTACGACATAATTTGCAAAAGGTCTTTTGACTATCTTCAGGATAATTAAGTTCATCTTATGAACTCCCACTTAGGTAGACATCCCTCTGGTCATCTAAGTGATCACATGATCCGAGTCAACTAGGTCGTGTCCGATCATCACGTGAGACGGACTAGTCATCATCGGTGAACATCTTCATGTTGATCGTATCTACCATACGACTCATGCTCGACCTTTCGGTCTCCGTGTTCCGAGGCCATGTCTGCACATGCTAGGCTCGTCAAGTTAACCCTAAGTATTTTCGCTGTGTAAAACTGTCTTACACCCGTTGTATGTGAACGTAAGAACCCATCACACCCGATCATCACGTGGTGCTTAGAAGCGACGAACTGTAGCAACGGTGCACAGTTAGGGGAGAACACTTCTTGAAATTTTGTAAGGGATCATCTTATTTACTACCGTCGTCCTAAGCAAACAAGAAGAATAAACATGATAAACATCACATGCAATCAAATAGAGTAGTGACATGATATGGCCAATATCATATAGCTCCTTTGATCTTCATCTTCGGGGCTCCATGATCATCTTGTCACCGGCTTGACACCATGATCTCCATCATCGTGTCTTCATGAAGTTGTCACGCCAACGACTACTTCTACTTCTATGACTAACGCATTTAGCAATAAAGTAAAGTAGTTTACATGGCGTTCTTCAATGACACGCAGGTCATACAAAAAATAAAGACAACTCCTATGGCTCCTGCCGGTTGTCATACTCATCGACATGCAAGTCGTGAATCCTATTACAAGAACATGATCAATCTCATACATCACATATATCATTCATCACATCCTTTTGGCCATATCACATCACATAGCATACCCTGCAAAAACAAGTTAGACGTCCTCTAATTGTTGTTGCATGTTTTACGTGGCTGCTATGGGTTTCTAGCAAGAACGTATCTTACCTACGCGAGACCACAACGTGATATGCCAATTGCTATTTACCCTTCATAAGGACCCTTTTCATCGAATCTGTTCCGACTAAAGTGGGAGAGACTGGCACCCGCTAGCCACCTTATGCACCAAGTGCATGTCAATCGGTGGAACCTGTCTCACGTAAGAGTACGTGTAAGGTCGGTCCGGTCCGCTTCATCCCACAATACCGTCGAAACAAGATTGGACTAGTAACGGTAAGCATATTGAACAACATCAACGCCCACAACTACTTTGTGTTCTACTCGTGCAAAGAATCTACGCAATAGACCTAGCTCATGATGCCACTGTTGGGGAACGTAGCAGAAATTCAAAAAATTTCCTACGTAACACCAAGATCTATCTATGGAGAGACCAGCAACGAGTAGAAAGGAGAGTGCATCTACATACCCTTGTAGATCGCTAAGCGGAAGCGTTCAAGTGAACGGGGTTGATGGAGTCGTACTCGTCGTGATTCAAATCACCGATGATCAAGTGCCGAACGGACGGCACCTCCGCGTTCAACACACGTACAGCCCGGTGACGTCTCCCATGCCTTGATCCAGCAAGGAGAGAGGGAGAGGTTGAGGAAGACTCCATCCAACAGCAGCACAACGGCGTGGTGGTGGTGGAGGAGCGTGGCAATCCCGCAGGGCTTCGCCAAGCACCATGGGAGAAGAGGAGGAGGGAGAGGGGCAGGGCTGCACCAACGAGAGATCAAATCGCGTGTTATGGGCAGCCCCTAGGCCTCATATATATAGGGGAAGGGGAGGGCTGCGCCCCCTTTAGGGTTTCCCACCCCAAAGGGGCGGCGGCCAGCCTCCAGATGGCATCTGGTGCGGCGGCCAAGAGGGGGGGAGGAGTCCATCCTCCCCAAGGCACCTCGGAGGTGCCTTCCCCCTTGAGGACTCTTCCCTCTAGGGTTCCCTAGGCGCATGGGCCCCTGTGGGCTGGTCCCCTTGGCCCATGTAGGCCAAGGCGCACCCCCTACAGCCCATGTGGCCCCCCGGGGCAGGTGGCCCACCCGGTGGGCCCCCGGGACCCTTCCGGTGGTCCCGGTACAATACCGATGACCCCGAAACTTGTCCCGATGGCCGAAACAGGACTTCCTATATATAAATCTTTACCTCCGGACCATTCCGGAACTCCTCGTGACGTCCGGGATCTCATCCGAGACTCCGAACAACGTTCGGTAACCACATACAAGCTTCCTTTATAACCCTAGCGTCATCGAACCTTAAGTGTGTAGACCCTACGGGTTCTGGAGACATGCAGACATGACCGAGACGTTCTCCGGTCAATAACCAACAGCGGGATCTGGATACCCATGTTGGCTCCCACATGTTCCACGATGATCTCATCGGATGAACCACGATGTCAAGGACTCAATCGATCCCGTATACAATTCCCTTTGTCTAGCGGTATTTTACTTGCCCGAGATTCGATCGTCGGTATCCAATACCTTGTTCAATCTCGTTACCGGCAAGTCACTTTACTCGTTCCATAACACATCATCCCGTGATCAACTCCTTGGTCACATTGTGCATATGATGATGTCCTACCGAGTGGGCCCAGAGATACCTCTCCGTTTACACGGAGTGACAAATCCCAGTCTCGATCCGCATAAAACAATAGATACTTTCGGAGATACCTGTAGTGCACCTTTATAGTCACCCAGTTACGTTGTGACGTTTGATACACCCAAAGCACTCCTACGGTATCCAGGAGTTACACGATCTCATGGTCAAAGGAAGAGATACTTGACATTGGCAAAGCTCTAGCAAACGAACTACACGATCTTTTGTGCTAGTCTTAGGATTGGGTCTTGTCCATCACATCATTCTCCTAATGATGTGATCCCGTTATCAACGACATCCAATGTCCATAGCCAGGAAACCATGACTATCTGTTGATCACAACGAGCTAGTCAACTAGAGGCTCACTAGGGACATATTGTGGTCTATGTATTCACACGTGTATTACGATTTCCGGATAATACAGTTATAGCATGAATAAAAGACAATTATCATGAACAAGGAAATATAATAATAATACTTTTATTATTGCCTCTAGGGCATATTTCCAACAGATATGATAAAGCTGAAGTCCCTCCTACTAAAATTCCTAGTCAGTGCTTGGATGAGCTTGATAACTTTATGTTTAAGCAAGACGATTTCAATGCTTATTTTGGTAGATAAATAAAAGAAAATGCTTATATGATTAGATGCTTGGGTGATTATATGGCTAATATTAAAGGTGAACTTAAACTTGTTAGTAAACATGCTTCTATGGTTACCATTCAAGTAGAACAAGTACTTAAGGCCCAAAAAGAAGTGCTTGATGAAATGAATAGTAAGAAAAATGATTATGTTGTTAGAGTGGCTACTAGAACTGGTAGAATGACTCAGGAACCTTTGTATCCTGAAGGCCACCCTAAGAGAATCGAGCAAGATTCTCAGAGAAATAATATTGATGTTCCTAGTTCTTCTAAAAAGAAGAAGAAGAAAAATGATAGAATTGTGCAAACTTCTAGTGAACCTATTGCTGAACCACCTGATAATCCAAATGATATATCTATGTCTGATGCTGAAACACAATCTGGTAATGAACATGAACCTAGTAAAAATATTAATGATGATGTTCATGATGATGCTCAACCTAGTAATGACAATGACGTAGAAATTGAACCTGATGTTGATCTTGATAACCCACAATCAAAGAATCAACGCTATGATAAAAGAGACTTTGTTGCTAGGAAACATGGTAAAGAAAGGGAACCATGGGTTCAGAAACCCATGCCTTTTCCTCCGAAACCATCCAAGAAAAAGGATGATGAGGATTTTGAGCGCTTTGCTGAAATGATTAGGCCTATCTTTTTGCGTATGAGATTAACTGATGTGCTCAAAACAAATCCTTATGCTAAATATATGAAGGATATCATTACTAATAAAATAAAGATACTGGAAGCTGAGATTTCCACCATGCTTGCTAATTATACTTTTAAGGGTGGAATACCAAAGAAACTTGGAGACCCCGGAGTACCTACTATACCTTGCTCCATTAAAACAAATTATATTAAAACTGCTTTATGTGATCTTGGATCCGGTGTTAGTGTTATGCCTCTCTCTCTTTATATCGTAGACTTGACTTGAATAAGCTGAGACCTACTGAAATATCTTTGCAAATGGCTGATAAATCAACTGCTATACCTGTCGGTATTTGTGAGGATGTGCCTGTTGTGGTTGCAAACGTTATTATTTTAACGGACTTTGTTATTCTTGATATTCCCGAGGATGATAGTATGTCTATTATTCTTGGAAGACCTTTTCTTAATACTGCAGGGGCTGTTATTGATTGCAACAAAGGCAATGTCACTTTTCATGTTAATGGTAATGAGCATACGGTACACTTTCCGAGGAAACAACCTCAAGTTCATAGTATCAACTCTATTGGAAAAATTCCATCGATTATATTTGGAGGTTTTGAATTTCCTCTTCCTATTGTCAAGAAGAAATATGATATACTTATTATAGGGGATGTGCATATCCCCGTTGAGGTAACTTAGTGTTATTCGAAATTTCTCCGGTTTCATGATTATCGGAATGAGTTTGTTAACAAGACTTGATCAACCTTGTTAGTGGATTCTTTTTCATGAGCATGAGATGGATGAAACTAGAAGCACAAACTTCTGTACCCCACTTTTACTGTCTGTTATTTATATTAAATAAAGTAAAAATAGTATTTTTTTCTATTTGTTTCCTGACTTATCCGTGCAATATAAAAATATCCTGAAAACAAAAGTCCTCAGAATGACATGCCAATTTAATATGATTTTTTCAGGAATATTTGAGGATTTACTGTGCAAAAATTACCGCGGGAGGAGCTAGCACCTGGCCACGAGGGTGGTGGGCGCCCCCCCTAGGGCGCGCCCCCTTGCCTCGTGGGCCCATGGTGGCCCTCCTCCACTTATCCCAGCACCCATCTTCTTCCTCTGTCTCACACAAACCCGAAAAACCAACTCAAGCACGAGTTCCAACCACTTTTGCTATGATTTT
Organism: Triticum dicoccoides; assembly: GCF_002162155.2. Taxonomy (NCBI): domain Eukaryota; kingdom Viridiplantae; phylum Streptophyta; class Magnoliopsida; order Poales; family Poaceae; genus Triticum; species Triticum dicoccoides. The sequence goes on from NC_041380.1 coordinate 506,319,741, forward strand.
CGATCTCCTTGCTTAAAGCACCTCTCGCAAAACTGCTTCGGGAGATTGTTCCTTGGTATGTGACTCCTCCATTGGTCCAATTAGTTTTTGTTCTAGTGCTTTATTCTTTGCAAATTTGTGCTGCATAGGTGACCATGTTCTTGAGCTTGCATGTCAAATTTATATGGTTCCAAGTAGTTCTAATGCTTGATTTAGGCTCTAGGCACTTGTAGGAGCAGTTACTATCAATATTATTGAGTTTGGTTTACTTTTATTTTGAAGTTACTAAAAATTTCAGAATTTTTCAGAGAAAAACAATATGCTTAGGAAGATGTTCCAAGGTGGTTCCTCTAAGAAGCAAGGACCCAGGATTGCTATGCGCGACGCTGATGAGGATCCACCAAGAGACGCTCCAGTACGGCCTTGCGAATGGCCGTCGGAAAATTTTATGGACCGTACGGGAATTAAAGAATTGGTCTTGAGGATTTTGAGGCTAACAAATGCCCCAGTATCATGATCTCATAAGTTCATTTGTGAGGAGGTTTGAGTATTCATCTTCGCGTAATTCTCCTTCAGTCATGTTTGATCTCTATGACAGATCTTATACCATGGACTTAGAGGATTTCACTTCTGTTTGCAAACTTCCATCATGGGGTAGTGTTAGGGATCCCCCTAAATCTGAATTTAGAAACTTTCTTGCTAGTATAACTGTGGGGGAATCTAGAGATATAATGCAGGCTACCATAGGGAGCATTCACTTTCCTACTATACATTATTTTGCTCTCTTCATCGGTAGATGCATAAATGCTAAGGATGAAGCATGTCACATGTGTGTCCCTGATCTTAGCATTCTTAGGAGTGTTGTGTTAGGAGACCAATCTTATCATATGGGAGCCATTGTAGCTCGTAGGTTGCATCATAATAGACATAATGGAGATTTATTTGGAGGAATTTATGCAACCCGCTTAGCTCATTTTCTTGAGATAGACATTCGTGAGGGTGATATGGAGTTGCCTCCTGCATATTTAGATTATGACTCTATGGCTTCGCACCAATTTGTTGAGAGGCCTAAATCACCTCTCTTATATCGTTTAATTTTTGATAAACGACGTGTTTTCCGTATTACTCTCCCTACTCCTACCTTCTTTGATTCACAGAAAAAAGGAAGATGTGTTATTACCAGAGAGGAGGCAGAAGAGTACGAGAGGAGAGCGAAGGCATCTCGACTCCACGCTGCAGCTCAGCAGGCTATAACTGATGTGCATCAGTATGATCCCAACTATTCCTCCTCATCACAGTACGACCCCAGCAACTATTGTTATGGATATCCGCCAGGCCAGCCGTGGCCATAGACCAACTTGGGCCAAAAGCCTAAGCTTGGGGGAGTACGTATTTCTCACCGACATTACATTTATGTTCACACACACTCATTGCTAGATGTCAGTGCTCATACTTTTTCACTGTAATATCCATGCTATTTTATTTTCTTTTTCCTGCTTTCTTCTTGTGTGTTTGTTAAACCTTAAGAAAAACAAAAAATTAGTAGTAGTTTATTTTCTGCTGTAGTAGTAATAATTAAAAAGAAAACCCAAAAATATTTCTCGTTCTTCTTTTGCTTGTTGGGAGCTTTCCCGTGTAAATAGTTTTATTTCTTTTATTTTCTTTGGGGTCAGTAGGAGAAGACCATAATTAAATTGTTGAGGTGGCTCTTATATGCATTATTGTTGATTTAACCAAGAGCCCATATTGCCTTGTCTTCTCCTATTTATTGAATGCTCGCAGATTCCAGCTTAGTCCAATGCACGTGCACTCTTATTATTATTCACACCATTCGGTCGTGCAAGTGAAAGGCAATTATGATGATATATGATGGACTGACTGAGATGAGAAAAGATGGTATGAACTCGACCTCTTTTGTTTTTGTAAATATGATGAGTCCCTCGTTCTTGATTCAGCTTATTATGAATAAACATGTTTGCAATGACAATTAGAGATCATAGTTGCTTGTGCCATGCTTGATTAGCTATGAGTTATAATGATTTACCTTGTATGCCAACATGCTATTGAGATGATTATGATGTGGTATGATAGGGTGGTATCCTCTTTTGAGTGATTTAAGTGACTTGACTTGGCACATGTTCACGCATGTAGTTGAAACAAAATCAACATAGCTTTCACGATATTTATGTTCATGGTGGATTATATCCTACTCATGCTTGCATCCAATGTTTATTAATTTTAATGCATGTACATGGTTGTTGTCGCTCTCTAGTTGGTCGCTTCCCAGTCTTTTGCTAGCCTTCACCTGTACTAAGCGGGAATACTGCTTGTGCATCCAATCCCTTAAACCCCAAAGTTATTCCAGATGATTCCACCATACCTTCCTATATGCGGTATCTACCTGCCGTTCCAAGTAAATTTGTATGTGCCAAACTCTAAACATTCTGTTTTGTATGCTCGAATAGCTCATGTATCAACAAAGGTTGTCCTTATCTTCTGTGTTAGGCGGGTTATTCTCAAGAGGAGTGGACTCCGCTGCTCACTCACGAGAAAATGGCTGGTCACTGGGATGCCCAGTCTCATGCTTTATGCAAACTAAATCAAAATTAATTACAAACAAAACTCCCCCTGGGACCTGATGTATGTTGGACGCACTCGTTGTTTCGAGCAAGCCATGGATTGATGCTTGTTGGTGGAGGGGGAGTATAAACTTTACCATTCTGTTTGGGAACCGCCTATAATGTGTTTAGCATGGAAGATATCGCCATCTCTTAGTTGTTACGTTGACAATGAAAGTATACCGCTCAAAATACAATTTACCTCTATTGCAAAACCGAGCTCTGGCACCTGTACAAATCCCTGCTTCCCTCTGCGAAGGGCCTATCCATTTACTTTTATGTTGAGTCATCACCCTCTTATTAAAAAGCACTGGCTGGAGAGCACAGCCGTCATTTGCATTCATCACTGTTAATTTATATTGGGCATGACTATGATTGGATCTCTTTTACCATGAATTACAATTTCTAGTCAGTACTTGATCTTTAAAGGTGCTCTGCATTTATGTTTTGCGGTCTCAGAAAGGGCTAGCGAGATACCATCTTGTTATATCATATTATGATTGTTTTGAGAAAGTGTTGTCATCCGAGATTCATTATTATGACTTGCTAGTTGATTATGCTATTGATATGAGTAATTGTGAGACCTGAGAATTATTGCAAATGTGGTTAGTTATGATCTATGCTGAAAACTTGAATGCTGGCTTAACATAGTTACAACAACAAGAGCAAACAGAGTTTGTAAAAGTTTTTCTTTCTTTATTTCAGTTTTTCAACTGAATTGCTTGAGGACAAGCAAGGGTTTAAGCTTGGGGGAGTTGATACGTCTCCGTCGTATCTACTTTTCCAAACACTTTTACCCTTGTTTTGGACTCTAACTTGTATGATTTGAATGGAACTAACCCGGACTGACGCTGTTTTCAGCAGAATTGCCATGGTGTTGTTTTATGTGCAGAAAAAATATATTCTCGGAATGACCTGAAACTCCACGGAACGTCTTAGAAAAAACAATAAAAAATCCTCGCCAAAGATGAAGACCAGGGGGGCCACACCCTTCTCACGAGGGTGGGGGCGCCCCCCTCCCCCTAGGGCGCGCCCCCCTACCTCATGGGCCCCCTGGAAACCCTCCGACGCCAACTCCAACTCTATATGTTTGCTTTCGGAGAGAAAAATTAGAGAGAAGAAATCATCGCGTTTTACGATATGGAGCCACCGCCAAGCCCTAAAACCTCTTGGGAGGGCTGATCTGGAGTCCGTTCGGTGCTCCGGAGAGGGGGATTCGTCGCCGTCGTCATCATCAACCATCCTTCATCACCAATTTCATGATGCTCACCGCCGTGCGTGAGTAATTCCATCGTAGGCTTGCTGGACGGTGATGGGTTGGATGAGATTTATCATGTAATCAAGTTAGTATTGTTAGTGTTTGATCCCTAGTATCCATTATGTTCTGAGATTGATGTTGCTATGACTTTGCTATGCTTAATGCTTTTCACTAGGGCCTGAGTGCCACGATTTCAGATCTGAACCTATTATGTTTTCATGAATATATGTGAGTTCTTGATCCTATCATGCAAGTCTATAGTCACCTACTATGTGTTATGATCCGGCAACCCCGAAGTGACAATAATCGGGCCCACTCCCGATGATGACCATAGTTTGAGGAGTTCATGTATTCACTATGTGCTAATGCTTTGTTCCGGTTCTCTATTAAAAGGAGGCCTTAATATCCCTTAGTTTCCAATAGGACCCCGCTGCCACGGGAAGGTAGAACAAAAGATGTCATGCAAGTTCTTTTCCATAAGCACGTATGACTATATACGGAATACATGCCTACATTACATTGATGAATTGGAGCTAGTTCTGTGTCACCCTATGTTATGACTGTTACATGATGAACCGCATCCGTCATAATTATCCATCACTGATCCGATGCCTACGAGTTTTCCATATACTGGTTCTCGCTTATTTACTTTCCCGCTGCTACTGTTACAATCACTACAAAATACCAAAAACATTACTTTTGTTGTCTTTACTTTTGCTGCTGCTACCACCACTATCATATTACTTTGCTACTAAACACTTTGCTGCAGATACTAAGTTTCCAAGTGTGGTTGAATTGACAACTCAGCTGCTAATACTTGAGAATATTCTTTGGCTCCCCTTGTGTCGAATCAATAAATTTGGGTTGAATACTCTACCCTCGAAAGCTTTTGCGATCCCCTATACTTGTGGGTTATCAGTAACACTTAGCTCGACGCCTACCGCCGCCGCCAGGCTGCCGGCAAAGCCCACCACATTTCGCCACTTCCGCTTGGCGCCGCCTATCGCCATCGACTTTCTCGAAGCTGCTCGCGGTCGACCCAGCTCCGCTCGGTTGGGGAATCTGTCGTACTGAGGGTTCTTTCTCATGGACGACAAGGTAACTAATTTAACGAGATATTATCTCATCTCTTATCCCAGTTCATCTGCCTCCTTTAATCACCCGGCAGAAATCGCCGTGAATTCATTTTTATCCGAGCTGATTTGAGCGTTTTCTTTCATTCATAGAATGTACAGTGCGCCGATACTTCAGGACTTGGCGACCACCGCCAGAGATTCCATCTCATTGTACCAGATAACTTGAGGACGCGCGTAGTATGTTCAATCTCACCCTAAATCGGTTGGCATGGCCTACTTTCCTGAACATATTCTAAATATTGCTGCATTTGGATAAAAGTTGCCACATGCACCATATACGTCAAAGGGGATTTTCCCCCCTCTTCTTTCTATATTAGGCAAATTAATGATGTATTGTTCTTTCAATAACTCATATTTCCATGACATCATGTTTACCCTATTTGTTTAATTATAGACTTTTGTCCTTTGATTTCAACTGTTGTACAGTTCTTTCAATTTGGGCCCATATTTGCATGTTACCATATTTTCTTTAACAACCCTACCATTTTCTGCAGGACATCCCTCACTATGCAACAGATTATGTAGTGCACAATTTTTCCCTTTACATACATCAAGGCTCCACGAATGTCATACTGCGCACAAACCATGGATTTACAATCGTTGCTACTGTAAGACTTGATGAATGTGGTGACTCCTATTTTGGCACTGGCTTTTGGAATGAAATTGCAAAGTTTTATGTACTGAAAGCTGGCACTAAAATTGCACTGCACATAGAAGGGCCTGGTCATGAGATATATGCTAACTTCCCCAACAAAATCCTCCATCCATACTTTGTTCGAAGTAACTTTTCTTTTCAACTATTTGCATATGTTGACTTACCCAGCAATGTCAAATGAATTGTGTAGTATTTAAGCAACCAATTGTTATTCCCTTATCTTACTATAGTCCTACCTAATAACTTCAAGTTACCAATACACTTTTCTATTGCCTTGTTTTAACTAAATATTCCCTATACTCCCATTTCTATCAGAAAGCGCCGCTGACAAGGAGACTCCAGAGGTGGAGAACGGGGCTGCTAACAAGCAGAGGCGGGGCGAGCTAGAACCGCAAGTGACTCCAGTAGGCCTAGACTTAATTAGCAGCCTCCCCGATGATATGTTGAGACTCATCATCTCCCTCCTCCCAATCAAATATGGGGCGCGGACAACCCTCCTTTCCCGGCGGTGGCGCCCCCTATGGAACTCCAGCCCTCTTGACCTCATCGACACCCATGAGCTCTGCTATGGCTATCACAAAAGCTTGGATGCGTTCTCCAAGATCCTCGGTAGTCACCTTGGCCCAACCAAAGGCCTTAGAATGGGCAAGTTCTGTTCAAACGGCAAGGACCGAGACAAGCTTGACGACTGATTCCGATCCCCCGCCCTAGATCAGCTCGAGGAGCTCACTTTTGATGATGGGCATATGTGGGCGCTTCCAACGTTCTCACTCTGCCTCGCGCCCACGCTACGCGTCGCCAAGTTCAGGAACTGCCATTTCCTGCCCCTTAATGACGTGCCCGCTCTTATTCTACCACGACTGAAGCACCTCGAGCTCGTCGCTGTCTGCCTCTCAAAGGGTGACATAGAGCACCTGCTCCGTGGCTGTACTGCACTCGATTACCTTCGTCTTCAGGCGATCAATGGGTTGAGTACCTTCCACATCACCTCCATGACTCTCCGGACTATTTATGTGTGTTGCTGGTGCGGCAGGAAGACATCACAAAAGGTGAACCACGGTATGGTCATCCAGGACACACCTGCACTTGAGAGATTACTTGTAGTTGATCAAGAAGGTCCAACAAGAATCAATGTCATTTCTGCGCCGAAATTGACAATGGTGGGCTACTCGTCTGACAAATACTTCGAACTTATTATTGGATCCACACCCGTACGGGTACAACAGCTGCCTTCTACCTCTCCTTCTACAAACTAACATTATTTCTAATTTTGAAGATGTTTGTTCGTCTGTCATTCAGAAAATGATTTCGACAAGCTTGACCCCAAAACTGCGCACAGTGAAGGTCTTGGCACTAGAATTTATCGGGCCCGACCTGGAGCAAGTTGTCAGTTTCCTGAGATGCTTTCCGTGCCTGGAGAAGCTATATATCGAGGTGATGTTCCTTTCCTGTTAAATGTTAACCATAAGGGAGTTCAATTTGTGACACCTTTTTCCAAGTTTACAATGACAATGTAATACAATTTATGAAGGTTCTTTTGGATGATTTCAGTACATACATGCCCCCCCCCCATATTGGTTGCTTGATCCATATGGTTACATTCAATAAGCATTTCTCCTTTGGATTAATCTATACTAGTTTTCTTAGGGAACTTTTCATCCACTCCAACCTCTTGTGAAGAAGGCTACATTTTTCTAGAATGTAATCAAATGCCCATGTTAATCATGTCAGATCGAAGATGGCATGTTAGTGCATTTTACAAATCCTGCAAACCAGATAGCTAGGCATGTAGTAATGTTCAAAACTGCATGTAGGCACTAACACATTTTCTTCTTTTGGAGATAAGATTAGGCCCAGTGGTGGATAATGTGATACAATATAACAATCACGTCAAATGCCTAGATCTGCATCTCTCGGAAATTACTTTGAACTCCTACCGAGGGATCTTACCGGAGATTATATTCTCTAGGTTCTTTGTTCTCAGAGCAAGGGTGTTGAAGGAAATGAGGTTTTCCCTACATTTATGTCGCAAAAATGAATGGTCTGTTGATCAGCACCGGTGCTTGCGGCAGAATGGAGTAGGCTCCAAAAATGCTGAATTTCATTTTGGAACTTCAGATGACAGAGTAATCGGAAGTCATTGGGTCAACCCCATACATGACTTCTCAGTGGCTGACCCCTTTGCAAAAATTGTGAGGTTTCGAAGCCAGACTTAGAATCGGTGATATTAGTTTGAACCTCTCTGATATCCATGTTCAGCACATCAGCACGAGCGTTTGCAGCTGATGAGCTGAATTTCATTTCTAATATTAGTTTGAACCTTGTAATCTTCGAATTTGAGCCATATAACTCTGGAATTTGAACTTTGTAACATTTCGAGCTTTTGTGGTACAATCGTTGAAATGGCATCGTATGAGACTCATATATTCTTAGCACTATTTTGACCTCAATATGCAATGGTCTTAGATTTTATTAACCATTCTCGAATCAGTTTACCTTGTCGATCTCACAGCACATGATTTGTATAGCTAACTTGACTGCGATCTTCGACAATATTGCACACAGTTAGTTTCTTCCACCATGTGCACTGTAGAGCGCAGTATTAATTATCACACTCGAGTGTCCATCATCACCCTTCTGTGTAACTTTGACCTCATCACCCAAGGGTAAACTTATGACCGAAGTCATTCCACACACTTTGTTTTTACAAAGCTTTTTGCCAATAAACGTCCACGATTTGTCCCTCTTCTAGCCAATGTGTGGCCAAACTAGCCGGGTAGGAAGCTTGCGCGGTAAACAGCGCGGTAGCACGGGAACAGGCTCTTTGAGCCCACGCTTGGGGTGCGGTGTTGTCAAGCGTGCTCTGGATTCTGGAATCCTCCGCTATGAACGCCGTGACAAGACGTGACGATTACAGGTCGGGCGGCCCCCATTTATTACAACGGCCATTTAACCTACCCGTGTGTCTCTTCAACCTTTCGACCGTGCCCCACCATTGCAAGAAGCACACCCACCACAAGAAATTCTTAGAGGGTATCCTGCGCGGCTCCAATGGCGCTCCGAGCAGCTGCCGACGACGAGCAGTAGTTCACCATGCGTGCCATGGTGGATACCCACAGAAGGTTCATGGACCTCTCGGTGGTGTAGACCAACGACCCGATCTGGGCGGAGCACTCCATCCACATCATGGAGCTGTTGCTTGCCGAGGAGAAGTACAAGATGGTCGGGTTCGACCTCAAGTACACCCGCGCTCGTGCCGGGTCTCGTCCCAAGGTCGTCGTCGCCCAGATGTGCGTGCGCCACCACGTCCTCGTCTACCACTACTGCCTGGACACAAGGCCTTGCGAGCATTTCGCCAGGTTTGTCAACAACCCCCACTACATGTTTGCCACGGTGGACATTACCAACGATGTAAAGGCGCTCGAGAATTCGGGCATCGCCTGCCAGAATCTTGTCGACATCCAGGGCCAATACAAGATCAGGGGTAGCAAGGAGCATGAGAAGGACTCACTGATTCACCTCACCGAGGCCATCATCGACCCCTACTACAGAGACATGAAGGATTCGTGCAACAAGGACAAGTGCCCCTGGCACTCGGCCTGGATGGAGAAACTCGACAAAGCTCACGTCGTGTATGCGGCCAAGGAGGCATACATGAGCTACGACATGTACAAGCGGATCGTTGACATGAGGAAGTCCCTCCTTCCCCAAAATGGCCAGGTATCCAGCCGGAAGCAGAGCAATGGCAAGTGATGACCCACAAGTGTAGGGGATCTATCGTAGCCTTTTCAATAAGTAAGAGTGTCGAACCCAACGATGAGAGAAGGAAATGATAAGCAGTTTTCAGTAAGGTATTCTCTGCAAGCACTGGAGTTATCGGTAACAGATAGTTTTGTGATAAGGAAATTTGTAACAAGTAGCAAGTAATAAAAGTAAATAAGGTGCAGCAAGATGGCCCAATCCTTTTTTTAGCACAGGACAAGCCCGGACAAACTCTTATATGAAGGAAAGCGCTCCCGAGGATTGGATACATAAGATGAACTAGGGTTTGAGATGAGATGGTGCTGGTGAAGATGTTGATGGAGATTGACCCCCTCCCGATGAGAGATCGTTGGTGATGACGATGGTGATGCTTTCCCCCTCCCGGAGGGAAGTTTCCCCGGCAGAATAGCTCTGCCGGAGCCCTATAGTTCCGCCAAGGTTCCGCCTCGTGGCGGCGGAGTTTTTCCCGAAAGCTTGTTTATGATTTTTTTCGTCAATGAAAGACTCCATATATCCAAATATGGGCATCGGAGGGCCACCAGGGGGCCCACGAGGCAGGGTCCCCCACCCTCATGGACAGTGGGTGGCCCCCCTCTAGTACTTCTTTCGCCCAATTTTTGTTATATATTCTGAAAATAATTCCCGTGGAGTTTCGGGTCTTTTGGAGCTGTGCAGAATAGGTCTCTAATATTTGCTCATTTTCCAGCCCAGAATTCCAGCTGACGGCATTCTCCCTCTTCATGTAAGCCTTGTAAAATAAGAAAGAATAGACATAAGTATTGTGACATAATGTGTAATAACAGCCCATAATGCAATAAATATCGATATAAAAGCATGATGCAAAATGGACGTATCAACTCCCCCAAGCTTATACCTCGCTTGTCCTCAAGCGAAAGCCAAAATCGAAAAATATGTCCACATGTTTAGAGATAAAGGTGTCGATAAAACAAAATATGTACATTAGGGCATCATGATCATTCTTAGAACAGCAATATATGTATATATATATATATATATATATATATATATATATATTGTCATATGATCTCTTATGCTAAAGTAACAATTCAATCACAATTTCAAATATGAATCATAAACTTCATTGAGAACCAACAAACTCTAATCTTAGTCATTGAGGCAATTGCAATTTATCATAACATAGGAAAGAGTCAATATAAGAGCTTTTCAGAAAGTCCACATACTCAACCATATTTTAGCCTTTCATAATTGCTAACACTCAAGCGATATTTATGGTTATGAAGTTTTAATCGGACTCAGAGAAAGACAGGGGCTTATAGTTTTGCCTCCCAACGTTTTACCTCAAGGGTAATGTCAACAATAATAGTTCATGAAAACCCACATCCAATTAGCCATATATATCAGGATCCTTCCAATACATTGTGCTTGCCAAAGGATAAAATGTAAAAAGGAAAGGTGAATATCACCATGACTCTTTGCATGAAGTATAAGACAAGAATAAAAGATAGGCCCTTCGCAGAGGGAAGCAGATGTTGTCATGTGCTTTTATGGTTGGATGCACGAAATCTTAATGCAAAAGAACGTCACTTTATATTGCCACTTGTGATATGAACCTTTATTATGCAGTCTGTCGCTTTTATTGCTTCCATATCACAAGATCGTGTAAAGTTTATTTTCTCCACACTAATAGATCATACATATTTAGAGGGCAATTCTTATTGCTTGCAACGATGACAACTTACTTGATGGATCTTACTCAATCCATAGGTAGATATGGTGGACTCTCATGGCAAAACTAGGTTTAGGGATATTTGGAAGCACGAGTAGTATCTCTACTTGGTGCAAAGAAATTGGCTAGCAAGAGAGGGAAAGGAAAGCTCAACATGTTGGATGATCCATGACAATATAATTTATCTCAGATGTAAGAAAACATAACCCATTACGTTGTCTTCCTTTTCCAACGTCAACTCTTTAGCCTATCATACTTTAATGAGTGCTCACAATTATAAAAGATGTCCAAGATAGTATATTTATATGCGAAAACCTCTCTTTCTTTATTACTTCCTATTAATTGCAACGATGACCAAAACTAAGTTTGTCAACTATCAACAACTTTTATTCATCATACTCTTTATATGTGAAGTCATTACTCTCCATAAGATCCATATGATCCCTTTATTTCTTCTTATTTCTTCTCTTTTATTTTATTCCCTCAAGATCATAGCAAAATAATCAAGCCCTTGACTCAACACTAATCTTTATTATATATAGCTCACGGACTCGATTACAAAGAAGGATCATAAAGCAAAACTCACAACTAGATCATACTAAAACTTTATTCTACTAGATCAAGATATTATCAAAAGGATCGAACTAATAAAAATGGTAAAGATAAAAGTGATGGTGATACGATACCGGGGCACACCCCCAAGCTTGGCAGTTGCCAAGGGGAGTGCCCATACCCATGTGTTTATGTCTCCTTCTTGGGGGTGGTGATGTGATATTCTTGGCGATGATGCCCCTCAGGATACGATTCTCTACTTCGAGCTTATTGACTTGCTGCTTGAGATCCATTATTTCCTTACGGAGCTTGCCCGTGACGGCTAAAGCTCCCTTCACCCAAGGATGTTGCATAGCTACGAGAGAACAAGTAACACTCTTTTTCATATTTTCATAAGAAAGAAATCTAACATTGGAAGGCATGACCGAGTTTGGAATAGCCGAGCTCTGTAATTCCCCCATAGTAAATCTTGCTCGGAAACGAGAAGTAACTTCTTCATCCTCCTCCATGGCATCTATCCTTTTCAAATCGGCCTCCATCTCTTCCTCACTTGATGGCCCAAAGTGGTCAGCATTGCTGTTTGCTCTTGGCCCCGGTGTCGGATGAGACACCCGACTCTCCCCGACTGACTCTTGAGAAGACATCTTGTTCTAAATCTGCAGCAGAAACAGCTCGAAACAAAGATAGAGGATATTTGCGTGATACGGTGGTCAAAACCTTCGGGAGATTATATAATGAATTCTTACCGACTAAAAGAAGTATCGTGCAAGAAAACAGAGTCCGGAGAGCGCACGAGGTGCCCACGAGGCAGGGGGCGCGCCCAGGGGGTAGGGCGCGCCCTCCACCCCCGTGGACGCCTCGTGTCCTTCCCGGACTACTTCTTATTTTTCCTATTTTCTTAAATATTCCAAAACGGAGAAAAAATGCCATTAGAACTGTTTTGGAGTCGGTTTACTTACCGTACCACATACCTATTCCTTTTCAGGGTCTAAAACATTCTGGAAAGTGTCTCTTATGTATTCCTCCAGGGTTACAGTTTCAATAATATTAGTTTCAACATTTATGGGATTACCTGAGATATAATGTTTGATTCTTTGACCGTTCACCACCTTTGGATTTGTGCCTTCGAAGTTGTTGATTTTTATGGCACCGGAACGATAGACCTCCTCGATAATGTAAGGACCTTCCCATTTAGAGAGAAGTTTGTCTGCAAATCTTAAACAAGATTTGAATAGCAACACATAATCACCTACATTAAACTCATGCTTTTGTATCCTTTTGTCATGCCATCTTTTAACTTTTTCTTTAAACAGTTTGGCATTCTCATAGGCCTGGGTTCTCCATTCATCAAGTGAGGTAATGTCAAATAACCTCTTCTCACCGGCAAGTTTGAAATCATAATTGAGCTCTTTGATGGCCCAATATGCCTTATGTTCTAATTCGAGAGGTAAGTGGCATGCTTTTCCACAAACCATTTTATACGGAGACATACCCATAGGATTTTTATATGCAGTTCTATAAGCCCATAATGCATCATCAAGTTTCTTGGACCAATTCTTTCTAGATCTATTAACAGTCTTTTGCAAAATTAATTTGAGCTCTCTATTACTCAATTCTACTTGACCACTAGATTGTGGGTGATATGGAGATGCAATTCTATGATTAACATCATACTTAGCGAGCATTTTACGAAAGGAGCCATGAATAAAATGTGAACCACCATCAGTCATTAAATATCTAGGGACTCCAAACCTCAGAAAAATAACTTCTTTAAGCATCTTAATAGAGGTGTTATGATCAGAAGTACTAGTTGGAATAGCTTCTACCCACTTAGTAACGTAATCAACAGCAACTAAAATATGTCTATACCAATTAGATGAAGGAAACGGTCCCATATGATCGAAGCCCCAAACATCAAATGGTTCAATAACGAGTGAATAATTCATAGGCATTTCTTGATGTCTACTAATATTACCAATTCTTTGACATTCATCACAATATAAGACAAACTTACGGGCATCCTTGAAGAGAATAGGACAATAAAAACCGGATTGCAATACCTTATGTATAGTTCTATCTCCAGCACAATGTCCTCCATAAGCTTCGGAGTGACACTTGCATAGGATCTGTTCCTGTTCATGCTCAGGTATACAACGTCTAATAACACCATCTACTCCTCCTTTATAAACGTGTGGGTCATCCCAGAATTAATGTCTTAAATCATAGAGAACTTTTTCTTTTGCTGGTATGTGAAACAAGGTGGTATAAATTTAGCAGCAATGTAATTAGCATAATCAACATACTGATACGTCTCCAACGTATCTATAATTTTTTATTGCTCCATGCTATATTATCTACTGTTTTGGACATTATTGGGCATTATTATCCACTTTTATATTATTTTTGGGACTAACCTATTAACCGGAGACCCAGCCCAGAATTGTTGTTTTTTGCCTATTTTAGGGTTTCGAACAAAAGGAATATCAAACAGAGTCCAAACGGAATGAAACCTACGGGAACGTGATTTTTGGAATGAACAAGACCCAGGAGCCTTGGGCCCTGCTTCAAGAAACAAAGGAGGAAGCCACAAGGTAGGGGCGCGCCTACCGCCCCCCCCCCCCAGGCGCGCCCTCCACCCTCGTGGGCCCCCTGTTGCTCCACCGACGTACTCCTTCCTCCTATATATACCTACGTACCCCCAAACGATCAGAGACGGCGCCAAAACCCTAATTCCACCGCCGTAACTTTCTGTATCCACGAGATCCCATCTTGGGGCCTGTTCCGGAGCTCCGCCGGAGGGGGCATCCATCACGGAGGGCTTCTACATCAACACCATAGCCTCTCCGATGAAGTGTGAGTAGTTTACCTCAGACCTTCGGGTCCATAGTTATTAGATAGATGGCTTCTTCTCTCTTTTTGGATCTCAATACAAAGTTCTCTCCCTCTCTTGTGGAGATCTATTCGATGTAATCTTCTTTTTGCGGTGTGTTTGTTGAGACCGATGAATTGTGGGTTTATGATCAAGATTATCTATGAGCAATATTTGAATCTTCTCTGAATTCTTTTATGTATGATTGGTTATCTTTGCAAGTCTCTTCGAATTATCAGTTTGGTTTGGCCTACTAGATTGATCTTTCTTGCAATGGGAGAAGTGTTTAGCTTTGGGTTCAATCTTGCGGTGTCCTTTCCCAGTGATAGTAGGGGCAGCAAGGCACATATTGTATTGTTTCCATCGAGGAGAACAAGATGGCGTTTTTATCATATTGCATGAATTTATCCCTCTACATCATGTCATCTTGCTTAAGGTGTTACTCTGTTTTGATGAACTTAATACTCTAGATGCATGCTGGATAGCGGTCGATGAGTGGAGTAATAGTAGTAGATGCAGGCAGGAGTCAGTCTACTTGTCTCGGATGTGATGCCAATATACATGATCATACCTAGATATTCTCATAACGATGCTCAATTCTGTCAATTGCTCAACAGTAATTCGTTCACCCACCATAAAATACTTATGCTCTTGAGAGAAGCCACTAGTGAAACTTATGTCCCCCGGGTTTATCTTCATCATATTAGTCTTCCAATACTTAGTTATTTCCTTTGCTTTTATTTTACTTTGCATCTTTATCATAAAAATACCAAAAATATTATCTTATCAGATCTAACTCTCGTAAGTGACCGTGAAGGGATTGACAACCCCTTATCGCGTTGGTTGCGAGGAGTTATTTGTTTTGTGCAGGTATGAGGGACTTGCGCGTAGCCTCCTACTGGATTGATACCTTGGTTCTCAAAAACTGAGGGAAATACTTACACTACTTTGTTGCATCATCCTTTCCTCTTCAAGGAAATCCAACGCAGTGCTCAAGAGGTAGCACATACCATGGAGCAGTGCGAAAAGCATTTATGACAGCTAATTGTTCATCAGGAAAGCTATCATCAATAGGTAGTGGGTCATCAAGAACATTTTCCAACCTAGACAAGTTATCTGCAACGGGGTTCTCATCTCCCTTTCTATCAATAATATGCAAATCAAATCTAATAAGTCTAGGTTTAGCATCTTTCTTTTCCATAAGATATTTAATAGCAGCATGATCCGTGTGAATAGTTACTTTAGAATCAACAATATAAGGTCTGAACTTATCACAAGCAAATACAACTGCTAAGAATTCTTTTTCGGTAGTAGCATAATTTCTCTGGGCATTGTCTAGAGTTTTACTAGCATATTTAATAACATTTAATTTCTTATCAACTCTTTGCCCTAGAACAACACCCATAGCATAATCACTAGCATCACACATAATTTCAAAAGGTAAATTCCAATTAGGTGGCTGAACAATAGGTGCAGAGATCAATGCTTTCTTTAAGTATTTCAAATGCTTCTACACAATTATCATCAAAGACGAATGGTATATCTTTTTGTAATAAATTAGTCAAAGGCCGAGAAATTTTTGAGAAGTCCTTAATGAACCTCCTATAAAAACTGGCATGACCAAGGAAACTTCTTATACCTTTGATGTCCTTGGGACATGGCATCTTTTCAATAGCATCAACTTTAGCTTTGTCAACTTCAATACCTCTTTCAGAAATTTTATGCCCCAAGACAATACCTTCATTAACCATAAAGTGGCACTTCTCCCAATTCAAGACAAGCTTAGTTTCTTCACATCTCTGCAAAACTCAATCAAGGTTGCTCAAGCAATCATCAAAAGAGGATCCATAAATAGAGAAATCATCCATGAAAACTTCACAAATCTTTTCACAAAAGTCAGAGAATATAGCCATCATGCATCTTTGAAAGGTAGCAGGTGCATTACATAAACCAAAAGGCATACGTCTATAAGCAAAGGTACCAAAAGGGCAAGTAAAAGTAGTCTTTTCTTGATCATCAGCTGGCATAGGTATTTGAGAGAAATCAGAGTAACCATCTAGAAAGCAAAAATGTGTATGTTTGGATAATCTTTCTAGCATTTGATCAATGAAAGGCAAAGGGTAATGATCTTTTTTAGTAGCTTTATTTAATTTGCGGAAATCAACCACCATCCTCTAACCTGTAATAATTTTTTGCGGAATCAATTCATCTTTATTATTAGGAACGACAGTAATACCTCCCTTCTTAGGGACACAATGGACAGGGCTTACCCACTGACTATCAGCAACGGGATAAATTATACCTCCTTTAAGGAGCTTTAATATTTCCTTTCTTACCACTTCTTTCATCTTAGGATTTAGCCGTCGTTGGTGATCAATAACTGGTTTGGCGTCTTTCTCCAAATTTATTTTGTGTTGACATAGAGTGGGACTAATGCCCTTAAGATCATCAAGAGTATATCCAATATCAGCATGGTGCTTCTTCAGAGTTTTCAATAATTTCTCTTCTTCATGCTCTGAAAGGTTAGCACTAATAAAAACATGATATGTCTTCTTTTCATCAAGATAAGAATATTTAAGAGTATCAGGCAATGGTTTAAGCTCAAACACGGGATCAACCTTGGGTGGAGGAGGATCCCCTAGGATTTCAACAAGCAAGTTGTGTTTCAGAATAGGCCCTTGTTTAAAGAATACTTCATCCATTTCCCTTCTTCCATTCATATACATATCATTTTCATGGTCTAGCAAATATTGTTCTAAAGGATCACTAGGAGGCACGGCAATAGAAGCAAGATCAATAATTTCATCTTTACTAGCAATTCCTCATCACGGGGTTGTCTACTAAATTTAGCAAAATTAAACTCATGAGACATATCACCCAAACCAATAGTAACAACATCCTTTTCGCAGTCTATCCTAGCATTAACAGTGTTCAAGAAGGGTCTACCAAATATAATGGGACAAAAGCTATCTTGTGGGGAACCAAGAACAAGAAAATCTGCAGGATATTTAACCTTCCCATACAAGACTTCAACATCTCTAACAATCCCAACCAGTGAAATAGTATCTCTATTGGCAAGTTTAATGGTAACATCGATATCTTCTATCTCAGGA
Organism: Triticum dicoccoides; assembly: GCF_002162155.2. Lineage (NCBI taxonomy): Eukaryota > Viridiplantae > Streptophyta > Magnoliopsida > Poales > Poaceae > Triticum > Triticum dicoccoides. The sequence continues at coordinate 506,337,391 of NC_041380.1, forward strand.
AGTGCAATATCATGCATAATTTCTTTGTATAAGGAATGAGGTATTGCACTTGCACTAGCACCCATATCACATAAGCCATGATAACAATGATCTCCTATTTTAACAGAAATAACAGGCATGCCTACAATAGGTCTATGTTTTTTTTTTAGCATCAGGTCTAGCAATTCTAGCAGCTTCATTGCAGAAGTAAATAACATGCCCATCAATATTATCGGCCAAGAGATCTTTAACCATAGCAAATTTAGGTTCAACTTTAACTTGCTCGGGGGGTTTGTGTGTCCGAATATTACTTTTGTTGACTACAGTTGAAGCTTTAGCATGATCCTTTATTCTAACAGGGAAAGGGGGCTTCTCAATATAAGCAGCGGGAACAACAGGATCATCATAAGTGATAGTCTTTTATTCAACTATAATAGGTGCAACTACTTTTACTTCAATGGGAGGATTATATTTAAACCACTTCTCCTTAGGGAGATCAACATGAGTAGCAAAGGATTCACAGAAAGAAGCTACTATCTCAGAGTCAAGTCCATATTTAGTGCTAAATTCACGGAAATCATCGGTATCCATAAAAGATTTAACACAATCAAACTTAGGTGTTATACCTGACTCCTTACCTTCGTCGAGGTCCCAATCTTCAGAGTTGCGTTTAATTCTTTCCAATAAATCCCATTTGAATTCAATAGTCTTCATCATAAAAGATCCAGTACAAGAAGTATCGAGCATGAAGCGATTACTGAGAGAAAGTCGAGCATAAAATTTTTGAATAATCATTTCTCTTAAGAGCTCATGATTGGGGCATGAATATAACATTGACTTAAGCCTCCCCCAAGCTTGAGCGATGCTTTCTCCTTCGCGAGGCCAAAAATTATATATATAATTACGATCACGATGAACAAGATTCATAGGATAAAACTTCTGATGAAATTCCAATTTCAATCGTTGGTAGTTCCATGATCCAATATCATCACATAGCCTATACCATGTCAATGCCTCTCCCTTCAAAGATAAAGGGAAGACCTTCTTCTTGATAACATCATCGGGCATACCTGCAAGCTTAAATAATCCACAAACTTCATCCACATAGATTAAGTGTAAATCGGGATGCAATGTTCCATCTCCTGCAAAAGGATTAGCTAGCAGTTTCTCTATCATGCCCGAAGGAATTTCAAAGTAAACATTTTCAGTAGGTTCAGTAGGTTGAGGAGCAACTCTTTGCTCTACTGGTTGGGGTGAAGATACCCCGAACAAGCCCCTCAAAGGATTATGTTCCATAGTAACAAGTGACAGTAAATTTCAGCACACTATATAAATTTTTCCTTACTAAATTCCACCTACCAAAGGCGCTTCACTCCCCGGCAACGGCGCCAGAAAAGAGTCTTGATGACCCACAAGTGTAGGGGATTTATCTTAGCCTTTTCGATAAGTAAGAGTGTCGAACCCAACGAGGAGCAGAAGGAAATGATAAGCAGTTTTCAGTAAGGTATTCTCTGCAAGCACTGAAATTATCGGTAACAGATAGTTTTGTGATAAGGTAATTTGTAATGAGTAGCAAGTAATAAAATTAAATAAGGTGCAGCAGGATGGCCCAATCCTTTTTGTAGCAAAGGACAAGCCTGGACAAACTCTTATATGAAGGAAAGCGCTCCCGAGGACACATGGGAATTATCGTCAAGCTAATTTTTATCACGTTCATATGATTCGCGTTCGGTACTTTGATAATTTGATATGTGGGTGGACCGGTGCTTGGGTACTGTCCTTACTTGGAGAAGCATCCCACTTATGATTAACCCCCATTGCAAGCATCCTCAACTACAACAGAAGTATTAAGGTAAACCTAACCATAGCATGAAACATATGGATCCAAATCATCCCCTTACGAAGCAACGCATAAACTAGGGTTTAAGCTTCTGTCACTCTAGCAACCCATAATCTACTTATTACTTCTCAATGCCTCCCTCTAGTCCCAAACAATGGTGAAGTGTCATGTAGTCGACATTCACATGACACCACTAGATGGATGACAACATACATCTCATCAAAATATTGAACAAATACCAAATTCACATGACTACTTATAGCAAGACTTCTCCCATGTCCTCAGGAACAAACATAACTACTCACAAAGCATATTCATGTTCATAATCAGAGGGGTATTAATATGCATAATGGATCTGAACATATGATCTTCCACCAAGTAAACCAACTAGCATCAACTACAAGGAGTAATCAACACAACTAGCAACCCACAGGTACCAATCTGAGGTTTCGATGCAAGGATTGGATACAAGAGATGAACTAGGGTTCGAGATGAGATGGTGCTGGTGAAGATGTTGATGGAGATTGCCCCCCTCCCGATGAGAGGATCATTGGTGATGACGATGGTGATGATTTCCCCCTCCCGGAGGGAAGTTTCCCTGGCAGAACAGCTCTGCCGGAGCCCTAGATTGGTTTCGCCAAGGTTACGCCTCGTGGCGGCGGAGTTTCTTCCCAAAAGCTTTCTTATGATTTTTTCCTCGACGAAAGACTCCATATAGCCAAAGATGGGCATCGGAGGGCCACCAGGGGGCCCACGAGGCAGGGGGGCCGCCCAGGGGGGTAGGTGAAGGAAATATGCCCTAGAGGCAATAATGAAGTTATTATTTATTTCCTTATATCATGATAAATGTTTATTATTCATGCTAGAATTGTATTAACCGGAAACGTAATACATGTGTGAATACAAAGACAAACATAGTGTCACTAGTATGCCTCTACTTGAATAGCTCATTGATCAAAGATGGTTATGTTTCCTAACCATAGACATGAGTTGTCATTTGATTAATGGGATCACATCATTAGGAAAATGATGTGATTGACTTGACCCATTCCGTTAGCTTAGCACTTGATCGTTTAGTTTGTTGCTATTGCTTTCTTCATGACTTATACATGTTCCTATGACTATGAGATTATGCAACTCCCGTTTACCGGAGGAACACTTTGTGTGCTACCAAACGTCACAATGTAACTAGGTGATTATAAAGGTGCTCTACAGGTGTCTCCAAAGGTACTTGTTGGGTTGGCGTATTTCGAGATTAGGATTTGTCACTCCGATTGTCGGAGAGGTATCTTTGGGCCCACTCGGTAATGCACATCACTATAAGCCTTGCAAGCATTGCAACTAATGAGTTAGTTGCGGGATGATGTATTACGGAATGAGTAAAGAGACTTTCCGGTAACGAGATTGAACTAGGTATTGAGATACCGACGATCGAATCTCGGGCAAGTAACATACCGATGACAAAGGGAACAACGTATGTCGTTATGCGGTTTGACCGATAAAGATCTTCGTAGAATATGTAGGCGCCAATATGAGCATCCAGGTTCCGCTATTGGTTATTGACCAGAGACGTGTCTCGGTCATGTCTACATAGTTCTCGAACCCGTAGGGTCCGCACGCTTAAAGTTCGATGACGGTTATATTATGAGTTTATGTGTTTTGATGTACCGAAGGAGTTCAGAGTCCTAGATGATATCGGGGACATGATGAGGAGTCTCGAAATGGTCGAGACGTAAAGATCGATATATTGGACGACTATATTCGGACATCAGAAAGGTTCCGAGTGATTCAGGTATTTTCGGGAGTACCGGAGAGTTACGGGAATTCGTATTGGGCCTTAATGGGCCATACGGGAAAGGAGAGAAAGGCCTCAAAGGGTGGCCGCACCCCTCCCCATGGGCTGGTCCGAATTGGACTAGGGAGGGGGGGCGCCCCCTTCCTTCCTTCTCCTTTTCCCTTCCCTTTCCTTCCCTCCTACTCCTACTACTTGGAAGGGCTCCTAGTTCTAGTAGGAAAGGGGGGATCCTACTTCAGGTGGGAGTAGGACTCCCCTAGGGCGCGCCATAGAGAGGGCCGGCCCCTCCCCTCCTCCACTCCTTTATATACGTGGCTAGGGGGCACCCCATAGACACAACAATTGATCCCTTGGATCTCTTAGCCGTGTGTGGTGCTCCCCTCCACCATAATCCACCTCGGTCATATCGTAGCGGTGCTTAGGCAAAGCCCTGCGTCGGTAGAACATCATCATCGTCACCACGCCGTCGTGCTGATGGAACTCTCCCTCAAAGCTCGGCTGGATCGGAGTTCGAGGGACGTCATCGAGTTGAACGTGTGCAGAACTCGGAGGTGCCGTGCGTTCGGTACTTGATCGGTCGGATCGTGAAGACGTACGACTACATCAACCGCGTTGTGCTAACGCTTCCGCTTTCGGTCTACGAGGGTATGTGGACACACTCTCCTCTCTCGTTGCTATGCATCACCATGATCTTGCGTGTGCGTAGGAAATTTTTGAAATTACTACGTTTCCTAACAGTAGGGCGCGCCCCCCACCCTCGTGGATGGTGGGTGGCCCCCCTCTGGTACTTCTTTCACCCAATTTTTTATATATTCTGGAAATAATTCCTGTGGAATTTCAGGACTTTTGGAGCTGTGCAGAATAGGTCTTTAATATTTGCTCCTTTTCCATCCTAGAATCCCAGCATAAGTATTGTGACATAATGTGTAATAACAGCCAATAATGCAATAAATATCGATATAAAAGCATGATGCAAAATGGGCGTATCAACTAGCATCGTCGCAACAATAAATAGATGATTAGATCCTCGCTTCTCCTACTTTAGTATGCATGTAATTGCTTTCTTTGGTGTGTGGAAATATTATGTGTGTAGTCACTTGTGTAATTGTATGCTAATTTGGTTATGCAATGTTGTATTTTTAAGTATATATGTTGATGTTGTAGACAGAGCGCAGATGTTCTGCGGACAAAGAAAATCACATCGCACACGGACTAAACAATGGAACCGGTCGGTGATGTTTTCATCAATTACTCACAATTGTATACCAGCAATCGTTTGCTCATACACACACGGCTTGTTAGCAGTAATCGTCTGTGTTGTTATCGGTCTTCGCACATGTCTCCGATTACAGACCTGTTTGCCTGGTATCACACACATCTTGTTCATTTGAACCATTTCTGTTCTCATGTCTCAACGCAAACAGTTCATCCGAGTGAACCGCATGCCGTATATCGCACACACCTTTGATTTGGCTGACCGTTTCTTTTGTGTTGCCCAATCACAAACAGTTCATCCGAGTGAACCGTATGCTGTGTATCGCACACGCCTCCATCTGGTTGCCTGTTTCTTTTGTTCCTCCTCATCACAAACAGTTCATTAAACTAAACCGTATGCCCTTCATCGCACACGTAACTAAAACCTGAACCGTGATTGATGCATGCGTCATCGCATATGTTTTACACATTTCTGACGGTTTTCATACAGCATCGTTTGCGATTATGACATCGCACATAGTTTCTCGAAGGGTCTATGATCATACAACACCACTTGGGGCGCCCCTTGGCCTCTCCCCTCTCCCTCCCACCTATATATATGAGGAGGGGTGCCTAGAACACACAACATCAATTGTTAGCTGTGTGCGGCGCCCCCCTCCACAGATTGCACCCTCAGTCATATTCTCACGGTGCTTAGACGAAGCCCTATACAGATGACTTCACCATCACCGTCACCATGCCATCATGATGATGGAACTCATCTACTACCTCGATACCTTGCTGGATCAAGAAGATGAGGGATGTCACCGAGCTGAAGTGTGCAGAACTCAGAGGTGTCGTACGTTTTGTGCTTGATCGGTCGGAGCTAGAAGAAGTTCGACTACATCAACCGCGTTGTCAAACGCTTCTGCTTACGGTCTACGAGGGTATGTAGACACACTCCCCCCTCATTGCTATGCATATCCTATATAGATCTTGAGTGAGCGTAGGAATTTTTTTGAAATTACATGCCACGTTTCCCAACAGTGGCATCGGGTCTATGCATGAGTTGCGAAACTATTCCGCATTGTTTCAAATGAAGACCAAACTCGTAACTCAAATATTCTCCTCCATGATCAGATCATAGAAACTTTATTTTCAGAAGCCGTCTGCCACACCTGCGAGTCGTCGCGCCCAACCTGCACGAGCCGCCACCACACTCAGCTGTCGATCCGCCCCCCGCGCGCGCATCCTGCGTCGAGCGCCGCTGCACATGAGGTCCACACCCAGGTCGCGCCGAGAGCCCGGGCCAAGGCCGCCGCCCCACAGCACCAAGTTGCGCCCAAGCGCACGCGCTCCTTCCCCCACGGACGACCAAAGATTCCCACCCTCTTTCGAGGGTGGGGCCCGCTGCCACGGTGGCAGGAGCCAGCAACAGCGATGACAGCAAGAGTCGATGGGGAGGGCCAGCTACAGGAGGTTAGGTTTCCCCCGAGCCACCAGAGCTAGGTGACGCAGGGGTATTTTTTGCGCCACCAATAATAGCCCTCCCGTAGTTGTGGTTGTGAGAAAATTGGATATTTGCCACTTTGAATTCGTGCCACTTTCAAGATTGTCTTCACAAAATTGCCACCCAGCTCATGACCCCTTGATTATCATGGCATTTATCTTCTTTCATTGATTTCTTTTTCCCTTTTCCATTTACAAGCATTGATTGTCTTCAAGATAAGGAAGTGCATGACCAGCAAAATTATGGTTCATTTGCATGCCCTCACATTAATCCAGCACAATTAACACATACTGTATTTTATAGTACAGGAAATTTTGTATTTCTAACCTGTAAATGCCGCCCTGAGAATGTGCAAGTATAATGTCTAAACAGTTAATTAAACCAGCAGATCTAACTTATCCTCACATGCAACAACATTCAAAGATATTCGATTTTCATCATTAATTAGCACAAAACATGACTCATAAAATGCCATTTCAGAAGCAACCACCACGACTCATAACATGCCATTTCAGAAGCAACAACCATATATAGTACATAATATATCGCACTACATAAAACATATCGCATAGGTCAGACAAGTTCCTGCTAGCACCAGCCTCACACAAAAGTTCATTAAAGAACTGTGGCCAAGTTATTATAGTTAGACAGCAGCTACTATCCGCCTCACCCATTCTTGGGTGAAGGAATACGGTCAATGGGATAACATAACGGAAAAAGGGACCAGCCAACGGTAACTTCCATTTCACACGAGCCAACCTTAAGCGAACGAGAGCTTCTACCAGATTCTAATGGTTTAAAGAACACCTCACTGTCAATCTGCTGGCTGCCTAGCCAACCTGCTGCATGCACTCTCAGCTCCCCAAAGCTTTCAACAGAAACCACGCGTCGTGACAGCTCAATGGTGCCATCAGCAGCAACAACAGGCGTATCCTTATCTCCAATATTAAGCAGTAACACCCTCATGTGACTGACGCTTGCAGTCGAGGCAATGAACCGCCCGCTGAATCCATCTGGCCAGGACCCACCAACAATACGCACACTGATTGTGGCCTCAATGGATGAGGCTACAATGCCACATGTCAGCTCCAATGTGCTCATCTTGCTTCTACGTTTTTGGCTGCTCACGCATGATCTGAGGGCGCACTCTCCCTTACTCACTTGATAATTGATTGACTTGCAGCACTCGTAGCGAAAGCCTAGCAGGCTTAGATCTTTGTCCTCTAACTCATTAATGCGCTTCACTTTCAGCGTGATATCGAAATGCATAGGCCCAAACAGAGTCACGGGAGCACGGGTAGGACCTGTTAATACTAAATATGGATCCTGCATGCAACACCATCAATTTGAGTAAACAATGAGAATATCTCCAATATTGGTAAAAGAAAAGGGACAGCTGATCATCAACTGTAACTTAATTTATAGTGATAATATATTGGCCTAAACTAGAAATCTGTGGGCACAACAACAAAAAACGGATAGTGAACACAATGCCAATAAAATGGATGTTCAAATATTTCTGAAGCCTTCAAACCAACAGAGCAAATATGAACTAACAAGTGAAGTTGGATAAGAGGTAAAATTTGAGCAGCACAATCAAGAGAACGTTACCATGCATAGAGCATAATACAATGTGAGGTGCAAACAAATGATGGCAGAAAACATTAGCCTAAATGCGTTAGCGTAACATAAAAAAGAAGGAACTATAGTGGTTGAGGTCTGCACATATAGCTCAAAGCATATTAATGAAAGTCATGTCTGCAACATTTGCTTTCCAATACCTTGAAACGTTTCTAAAACATCTTGCAACCATTTCTCATGAAGTACAGTAAAAGAGAATACTAGTATCAAACACATACTAGAGGTTGTGAAGTAAAAAACCATAACAGACACATGGTACATACAATACGGAAACACTCAAGGACAGTAATCAAAAAAGGCTTTGTTGCAGAGCTAGAAACAAAAAAAACATAATGAATGTGAGAGATAAGAACCTCCTCATTGAGAGTTTGGCAGTTATCCCTTTTGCGCTCAAAGATAATATTGCGATGGTGATCCAGGTCATCCCTCACAGCAACGATACCAAACACATCCAGCGGCCAATGTAAATCCCCATATATTTCCTCAACTTTAACTGAAAGAGAGAAGTGCATATTACACCCCCCAACTCTAGCCCTAGTCTAATATACACCCCCCAACTCCAATACCGTCTAATATACACCCCCCCCAACTCTCAAAACTGGCCATAATTCAACCCTCCCCTCCCTGTTGACCGGTTTTGATCCAGTTTGACCGGTTTTGACTGAGTGAACAGTAAAAATAAAATTTTAAAAACCATAAATACTTTTTTTTGAAAAAATTCAAAAATGTTCCAAGTTTTTTGCACCGCGTGAACAGTAAATTAAAAAAATCACCTTTTCAGCATGTTTGGACACCTGAGTAAATTCGAGATGTCAGTAAATTCGACTTTTTTTTTCAAAATTTCAGCTTGGTGAACAGTAAAATCGATTTTTTTAAAAAACCCCTTTTTTGCATGGATGATGTTTGAGCGCGTGGTGATTTTTTTTGGATTTTTTCCCGAATACTGTTCACAATGCTGAAAATTTTGATTTTTTTTTGAATTTACGGACATCTCAAATTTACTCAGGTGTCAAAACCGGTCAAACTGGGTCAAAACCGGTCAACAGGGAGGGGAGGGTTGAATTCTAGCCGGTTTTGAGAGTTGGGGGGTGTATTTTAGACAGTATTGGAGTTAAGGGGTGTATATTAGACTAGGGCTAGAGTTGGGGGGTGTAATATGCACTTCTCTCTAACTCAAAAGATCTGCATACTACGCTTGGGGTTAGTAACACCAGGCTTCGTCGGCTTGTCCGTGAAACACATGGCTGGGATCAGAGCTGCATGTAGTGGCAGGAAATTTCACTTCAGTTAAAGAGATATTAACCTATGCATGTGGTGACAGTAAATTGTGATTCAGTAATGTCCTACCTCTATCTATCCAGATCAATGGTGAAATTAAATATAGGAACATCAATTGATTGAATATACAGCAAGAAGAGACGCAATGGAATCATCAATTGATTGGAAATATACTGTTTAGTCGCTGATGAAAGAACGAAAGATCAAACGAATTTCGACATGATAAAAGTTCGACAAAGCAGCCTGAGTTTCTGATTTTTTTTTTAGGCAAGCCTGAGTGTCTGATATAGTAGAAACACTTTGTAATGAGACTATCAGAAATGTAAGCCCGTTGATAGATTTATTTTCAAATTATAGGAAGCCCCAAAATGTCTACATTTATAGGGGACAAACAGAAGAGGAGAAATTCTACAGTTCTGAACAAGAAGTTGCAGAATAAATTATAAAATCTAGAGGAGACGAGAGTAATTTGCAGAGAGCAACTTGCACGTAGGGGGAAATACAAACTGGATTGTCTAAGCTTTATGAGGATAATGAATACTATTGATTTCAACGGTGTAGCAAGAAGTGGCTATTGGAGGGCGATAACAAAACAGCGTGCTTTTACAGGGTAGCAAATGAGTGGCAACGGAAACATACTATTTATTCAGTGACGAAGGATGATGTGTGGATTGAAGGTTTGCCCAATTTGCTGAATTTAGTCATATGCTTTTATACTGATCCATTTTGTAAAAACAGTAAGGAATACTATAGACATTGAACTTTGAAAAAATGCACGACAGAATTTTCTTTTTCATTTCATGGAGAATCAAGGATTTAGTGAAATGTGGCTGAAATGGCTCAAAAGTGTTATAACAGGGGGTACTTTGAATGTCAAAATTGCTTGGCAAAATATGGCACAATTGAGTGATGCAATAATCGGACTCGTACCATATTTGGTTGAAGAAGGGGGTATCTATCCTACAATACGCGGAATATACTATCAACCTTATGCAGGATGATTCATATGTGGCCAAAAATATGAAACTATTACTATTTATGTTTGAAGGAATACAAGGCCTCCAAATTAACTTTTAGTCAGTCAGGTTGGTTCATGGCCAATAATGTAGTTAGGTGTACCAGGGCGGGGCTACTGATTGAACATTAGAGCGATTTAATTGAAAAATGCAAAACACTAGAAAGGTTAAAATATGCAAGCCTAATGGAAAGGAGAGGTCTTATATATATATAGATGATAGAAGAATAGCTACAGGGGATGGAAAAATACTGATTTTTGGACTGATCGAGCAAAGCTTCCACAACCATTTAAACTGTCAAACCACCAGGGTAAAGAGCCTGAGGCATACAACAGTGGGATCAAATGAAGATAAACCTATTTGGGGCTTGAGTAAGGCAAAACAATCAGCGCCATCAATGCATAACTATCTAACACAGTTCTAGAATAACAGACTGTTTAATCACATTTGGAAAGCAAAATTACCGCTGAAAATCAAACTGACAGGGAATTTACAATGCTGGGTGTTGAAGGTTTACAGAAAGTAGCATCACAACAACAACAACAACACAAGAGAAATTCAAAGCTGTGATAAGTAACAATGTGGATTTGACAGGTTTCAGTGCGATGAAAACCAACCAGCAGATACAAGTATACACTGGCACAAGTGGCGTGCTCATTGAGGAGATATCATCTGCTTAGTGAAGACAAAATGGAGGTCAAGACCACGCCAGCAGCTTAATTCACATGCATTTTCATGTAATAAGTAGAACTATATTTCTGCTTTATCATTCATACTAGAAATAACTGCCTGCAATACTTGGCTAAACCTCTTTAAATTTCAGCTGTTTTTGCTTGATTTCTCAGGATGTACCGTCGTAAACAGATCTGACATGATGCTAAGCATCACAACTCTGTTACACTGAAGGTAGTGAGATCCGTCACGACCCTTTTGGGGAAATTCCTACACAGTAATAAGAGAAAGGAATGGAGATTGACTTACTCGTGGCCTCGAAGGAGCCGAACTCTTCAGCATATTTCCACTCCCAGTTCTCTCGGTAAGATTGGTAAGACCGCTCGTCGGGATCCTTCTTCGGATTTGTTTTCTCCAACTCCAGTCTTGCCATGTCTTCCGCCGCCATCTTATCCACGTACGCCTGACCAATCAACACCTCCCTGGCCAAATGCTCTCGCTCCAGCGACTCTCGCTGCTCCTCCGTGAGCGCTTCCACCACGAGCGGCGTCGCGTCGGGGTTCTCGGCGTTCCACCTCGCCACCAGCCACTCCATTTGCTCCTCTAGTACCTGATTCATCGCGGCATCCATCACGTCCAGCACCGATGGATAATCCGCCTTTGTGGTCTTCCTCAACGTTCTCCTACTCCCCCCGGCCCTCTCGGTTCCCGCTTCCCCCGTCGTCTCCGAACCCGCCTCCATCTCGGCAAGCAGGCGCGGCTGATCGTCCTGCCGCCGTCGCCGCTATGCTCCTGACCTAGACTCTGGGTACGTTCGGCATTTGGGAGCTTCTTTTAGGGGCATTTGGGAGTTGAGAGGCTCGTCCATTTAGCCTGATGAGCGGCCCATAAATATGAAACGGGCCGACATGATTCTAAAAAGAACAGAAAAACGGGTCGGCCAAGGTGATCTCTCTTGATTCTAAAAAAAAATATCCTCAAAAAAAAATAGATTCTCAAAAAAAAGGGTGATCTCTCTTGATTTCCTCGTGCCAGTAAATCGTGGATCCTGCCCTAAAAAACAAAAGTAATCGTTCATCAATGTCCTAAAAAAAGGTAATCGTGCATCTAACAAGAAAGGTAATCGTGCATTTCCACTAGAGAAAGACAGTAATCGTGCACGAGTAGCTTAGAAAAGTAATCCTGCATGCTCTACTAAAAAGAAGAAAGCATGCACGTACGTGACACGGTTAATATGAGCTCGAGGTAGTCGTGCACAGATGTATTTCCATTTTTCACTTAATAGGATATGGGGTTGCGAAAAAATCTGAGCTCGAGCTCATGCGAGCTCGGGTGAACAGTAAAATTTTAAAAAAGAGAACATATACTCATTTTTTTGTTGCAAACATTGAGAAATGTTATGATTGCTTGCAGGGCCGGCCCTGACTTTTGAGAGGCCCCGGGCGAACTGAAAAAGCGGGCCCCCAAAACTACCGTAGAGTAAAAGAAAAACCCTGTATATATACATATGACAAAATTTCACCACGGTTCTCTAAAGAAATCACCATGGAAATGCATGAACAAAATTTCCAACGGTGATATTTAGGCAAATGCCATTTAGGAAATATTTTTGTGAGAAAGGATTGGGAGCACCTGAAGTGGCATAAATTCAACTATCCGACCATCTACGATCTGGCTATGGTTCTCACTCAGTCACTCGGTCCTCGGTTCCTCATCTACTTCAAAACAGCAATCTGTACAGAAGAGAGATGATAAATCCACAAACGGACAAAACGTAGAAACTAGAAAGATTAACATCAAAGCCTCAAAGGTAAATGATTCAAGAAATTGCATGAATTTGATCCCTTAACTAGCAGCCTGTAGCTGTGTTTTGATTGTTGCAAACTGAGTCACTGCCGCTTCACGCCGGGAGATGGAGAAATCGAGAGAAAATGTAAGAAATCATCCTCTCGCAAAGATCCATTGGTTTTTGGGTGATGTAATCGCTGAAGAGGAATCGGCAGCCGCCGCCGTGTGCGCTGTTACCAAGGTAAAAGAGGGAAGCAGTGCGAGGGATGGCTGGCTGGTCGGTCCTTTAATTGCTTCTTAGACTGGCTAGTTGGGCCTTAAGACTCGTAGATTTTTTTTTTTGAGAAGAAGACTCGTAGATTATTTGCCGGTGGAACGTTTTACCTAAAAGCCATACCTGGGTATGGGCCCCTTATCAGTCTGGGCCCTAGGCCGTCGCACTTCCTGCCCTGGCCCAGGGCCGGCCCTGATTGCTTGCGAAGTTTCATCATCTGACATTTGTGAAAAACATGGCGAAAGAAAATTGAGGCTCCAACAATGTTTTTTTCAAAGCATTTTGATGCATTCATTTTGTTTTTTTTGTCACGTATTCCATGAGTATCATCCCCTAATGAAACTTTGCAAGCTATCAAAACATTTGTCAATGTTTGCTAAAAATATCAGATTTTTTTTAAATAATTTCTTTTACTATTTATCCGAGCTCATGTGAGCTCAAGCTGAGAAGAGCACTTCCGGCATGTGCGCCCGTACAATGTATCTTTTTTTTTTGAAACGAAGGCAAAAGCTTTGCCTCATCCATTAATTAAGATAGAAAAGAGTTTGTTACAAGACACCCAACAAACACGGCATGTGGATTACTCACGTGAAATAAAGGACCCTAGCTTCTTTGCGCCGGCGATGACCCAAAGGTTGGCCTCGGTACAGATGGAGGAGAGCAAGAATGGCGGTGGAGCACTCTTATGCTTAAACACTCTTGCGTTACGCTCGTTCCAAATCGTCCATGCGACGAGCATAGTGAGGGAGGCCTTGGCTTGGCGGTTCGGCGTACCATCGGCGCAGGTGCTATCCCACCACTCGTCCACCGAGTCGAACAGGGGCCAAGCGGAAGTGTCAAGCCCGTGCATGTGGAATTTCTCAGTGACCAAAGACCAAAGACGCTGGGTGTAGCGGCATTTGTAGAAGAGGTGAGGTCCACACTCTTGCACCGTGCAGCAAAGAGGGCAGAGATCGCAATTTGGCCACCCACGCTTTACCAATCTATCCGCCGTCCAAACTCTGTCTTGAAGGGCCAACCAAGCAAAAAATTTGACTTTGGGGGGTGCCCAAACCATTTTTTCCATGGGAGAAAGGACCGTCCCTAGGAACTGCGCCCTATACGCGGAGGCCGCCGAGTATTACCCATAGGTAGTGTGTTTCCAAAGGATATCATCTTCGTTGAGCTCGTCAAGATGGACCTCATTTAGTATCATCCATAGAACGAAGAATTGCGTGATGTGCTCAACAGAGACGTTGGTGGGGGGTTGATCTTGAGAATCCAAGTGTTGTGCTTCATGGCCTCCCTCACCTTTCAATTCTTTGTCTTGGAGGCTTCATAGATGAGCGGGGCAATATCTTTAGGCATTCTCCCAAGGAGCCAAGGAGAGTCCCAAAAGGGGGTCCTCTCACCGTTACCAACGGTGATGGTGGTGGGAGCATAGAAAAAATTGAGGTCCTCCTCATTACATGGGTTTCCCATTCCCACCCACATTTTGGTGGGTGTAACACCCTCGATGCGACTATAGCTCCTACGTGTCGAGGCATGACTTAGAGACATAATCGCATTGAAGGCATATGTCGCAAGTTAGGCAATCTTCACAAATATCCCATGTAATATAATAATAAAAGGGGAGATAACATAGTTGGCTTACACTCGCCACGTCAATCAAGTACATAAATAACATTACATCATCCAAACACTCATGGCCCGACTACGGCGCCAAAATAAAAGAGAACCCAACATGCGACACGGTCCCGTTCACCCCCAACTGGGCACCACTACTGATCATCGGGAAAGGAAACATAGTAACATTGAGAGTCTTCGTCGAACTCCCACTTGAGCTCATACGCGTCTCCTGGAGCGGAATCATCAGGCCCTGCATCTGGTGTAATAGTAATATGTGAGCCACAGGGACTCAGCAATCTCGCACCCTCGCGATCAAGACTATTTAAGATTATAGGTATGGCAAGGTAAATATAAGTGGAGCTGCAGCAAGCGACTAGCAAGTATGGTGGCTAACTTATTCGCAAAAGAGGGCGAGAAGAGGAGGCAAAGCGCGAGCGAGAAACTAGAGAGCAACATGCGCAAACATTACTCCAACATCGTGTCCACTTCCCGGACTCCGCCGAGAAGAGGCCATCATGGTAACACACTCAGTTGATTCATTTTAATTAAATTAAGGTTCAAGTTATCTACAACCGGACATTAACAAATTCCCATCTGCCCATAACCGCGGGCACGGCTTTCGAAAGTTCAAATCCCTGCAGGGGAGTCCCAACTTAGCCCATGACAAGCTCTCACGGTCAACGAAGGAATAGACCTTCTCCCAAGATGTTCCGATCAGACTCGGTATCTCGGTAATTCAAGACACTTCGACAGGTTAAAACAAGACCAGCAACACTGCCCGAATGTGCCGACAAATCCTGATAGGAGCTGCACATATCTCGTTCTCAGGGCACACTCAGATGAGCTAGACGTCGGGTAGGCCAGCCCAGAGTTGCCCCTGGTAGCCCCGGACATCGCTCGGTTGGACCAACACTCAGAGGAGCATTGGCCCAGAGGGGTAAAATAAGATGACCCTTGAGTCTGCAGAACCCAAGGAAAAGAAAAGGCTAGGTGGCGAATGGTAAGACCAATGTTGGGCATTGCTGGAAAAGTTTTAATCAAGGCGAACTATCAAGGGGTTCCCATTATAACCCAACCGCGTAAGGAACGCAAAATCCGGGAACATAACACCGATATGACGGAAACTAGGGTGGCAAGAGTGGAACAAAACACTAGGCGAGATGCCGAGACTTCCACCCTTTACCAAGTATATAGATGCATTAAGATAACATAGCAATATAATGATATCCCAACAAGTAAGTAAAAGATGTTCCAACAAGGAACGGCCTCCAATCTTCACCTGCAACTAGCAACGCTATAAGAGGGGCTGAGCAAAGCGGTAACATAGCCAATTAACGGTTTGCTAGGACAAGGTGGGTTAGAGGTTTGACATGGCAATTTGGGAGGCTTGCAAGCAAGTGGTAGTCATCGTAGCAATGGCATAGCAAAATAGCGAGCAAACTAGCATAGCAAAGATAGTAGTGATTTCGAGGGTATGATCATCTTGCCTGCACAGTTGTCAGAGTTGACTGGATCCTCAAAAGCAAACTCAACGGGCTCCTCGTTAGCAAACTCGTCTCCCGGCTCTACCCAAACAAGACAAACAAGCAACAAGGATACAATCAACCACGTGCAAACTCAAACAACACGATGCAAAGACGATATGCTATGCGGGATGCGATGCGGGATGCAAAATGCAAGATATAACAGAAAATGCATGAATCTGGCCTCAACTTGGAAAACCAAGTGTGCCACTGGAAAGATGAGATGAAATCGCTTGAAAACAATATAAAGAACACCGGAATTAGAGTTACGGTTTGGAAATGGCAAGCGATTCAAATATGACACCGATCTGCGATTTACAGCAAGTAGGCATCTAAATGCAATGAGATGAACATGCTACAGCACCCAAACATGACAACAAAATACATGGCAGGGATGCACACAAGATGCTTAACAAAAGTCTAGCACTGAGCTATGGCCAATTCATCCATTAACAGGTTCAAATAAGCATGGCAAAAATGCATATGACAAACAGATCTCAGACTTAGTGAAATTAACACTTGTCTGGAATTTCAGATCAGGTAGCCCTCTTCGGAGCCACAAAACTACATGCTACAGGATCTGAACATGTCAAAGTAAAGCATGGCATGGAGATACTCAAAGAGCTTAACAAAAGTCGCTTATTGACCTTGAGCCAAAAGGGATCAGAAAATACAATTGCAAGCACGTGAACATAGCAAAAACATAATCAGTTTTCAGACTTAGTGAAAACTGGAGCAAGCGGAAATATAGCTCAAGTAGGCATGTTTACGAGCTTGATGCACTCACTACGGTGCAAGTCATGGCAAGGCAATCATACATCTATCAAGAAGGCACAAAATGTAAGCTAGACATGGCAAGAACAATAGCATAGCATGCACGGATCAACTACAACATCACCGGCAAAATTGCAAACAAGTTGACAATCTGCCCAGATTTGCAAAGTAGCAAAAGTAGAGCTCGATTGACTCAAGCTAGGGTGCTCCATAATTGCAAACAAAGACATGGATGAATAGAGCACTACAATATTAACAAAATTCCCTTACTGATCATCCTCAAAAGACGCACGGATCACTAGGAAACAACATGAACATATGGCATCATGAGATAAACAGTTCTAGGACTTAGTGAAATTACTAAGTCCCTGAAAACAGACTTAGCAAGTGCACCACTTTGCAAGCTTGCACAAGTCACCACACACATCCTAAAAAATACATGGGTTGCACCTCTGAAGAGATGACAAAGCCCTTAACAAAACATATGTAGAACTCACGGGCATATCATGCACACAATAATCATGGCAAAAATGACAAAAGTACTAAACGGAGTAACAGATCTGACGATTAACTCAAGTAGCCCTCTTCTAACAGTATTTCGGGCATCAAGATGAACTCAAATGAAAATGAAGCAATGGAATGAAATGATGTACTCTCTGAGATGAACATTCTGATATGCTATATGCATGAATCGGAGCTACGGTTGCAAAGTTATGAGGCCACGAACATGGCAACTTGGATCTGGAATTCTGGGACTTAGACGAAATTTCAACCTCTTTCAGATCTAGGGTTTCACGGAACCCGAGGCGGCGGCGGATTACTGTAGCACGGCGGGGACGAGGACGACGGCCGGCAACGGCGCGAGGTCGCCGGTGGCCGGGGGCGGCGGCGCAGGGGCCCGCGGCGGCGCGGCGGCGGCGGAGCGGCGCGGTGGCGGCGGAGCGGGCGAGCGGCCGGGCGGGCGAGGCGGCGCAGCGGGGCGGGCAAGGCGGCCCGGATGGCGCGGGAGAGGGCCCGCCTCGGGCCTGGGCGGGCTGGCGGGAGTGGCGGCGGCGGTGGTGACGTGTCACGCGCCCATTGGCTGCGGGAGGAGGCGCAAAGACGTCCGGCGGACGGCAGACATTTCCGAAGACGGCGGGAGCGATTTTTAGGGTTTCGAGGAGGAAGGAGATCCGAAAACGGAGGGGGTCTATTTATAGCCGTAGAGGAAGCTAGGAGAGTCCAAAAGAGGTGCGGTTTTTGGCCACGCGATCGTGATCTAACGCTCTAGATGATGGAGCAGAGTTAGGTGGGTTTTGGGCCAAATTGGAGGCGTGTTGGGCTGCAACACACACGAGGCCTTATCGGTCCCTCGGTTAACCGTTGGAGTATCAAACGAAGTCCAAATGGTACAAAACTTGACAGGCGTTCTATCGGTAGTAAACCAAGGCCGCTTGGCAAGTCTCGGTCCAATCCGGAAATGTTTAATCCCCACACATGAAAGAAAGCTAGAAATGACCACCGGAGGAGAACGAAGCGCCGGAATGCAAAACGGACAACGGGGAAAAAGCTCGAATGCAAGAGATGAACACGTATGCAGATGCAATGCACATGATGACAAGATATGAGATGCATGACAACGACAACAACACACGGAGACAAAACCCAAACCCGAGAAAATAAATATAGCTTAACACCGGAGACGGCAAGAGTTGGAATATAAATTGGGAAAGTTACATCCGGGGTGTTACAGTGGGCTCCTTCCATTCATACCACGGCCATCGCAAATGGAGAGCCCTCGTAAACTTGTCAGTGTTGAGGACCCCGAGGCCTCCGTACTCAAGGGGCCGGCAAACATTCTCCCAATTCACCTTGCATTTGGCCCCCGTTGTCTTGTCCGAACCGGACCAAAGGAAAGCTCTCTCGAGCTTGTTGACGCTGTGAAGGATGGTTGGTGGGATGACCAACAGGGTGGCGGGGTAGACCAGTTGGGAAGTGATCACGGACTTGACAAGGGCCGTACGTCCAATGGTGGTGATGTTCTGGCCATCATACGTTGATAACTTGCTTGCAACTTTGTCCACGAGAAATTGGAGATCCACCAACTTTAGCTTCCAAACGGAGAGGGGGAGCCCCAAGTATCGCAGTGGGAAAGAGGTCCGTGCAGCCGGCAAACTTTGAGTTAATCGACTCAAATCAAGGTGGTTGCAACGAATGGGCACCACCGAGCTCTTCTGGAAATTGGTACAAAGGCCCGTGACCTCCCCGAACCCCTTCAAAATGCTTGCAAGGTTGTCAACATCCTTTTTGATCGGAGCCAAGAAGACGGCCGCATCGTCCGCATAGAGGGAGGTCCTCAACATGGCTCCCCGCCCCCGGATTTTATGGAGGAGACCCCTCCGTGTTGCCACATCTAATTTTTTTGTAGTGGATCGATGGCGATGACGAAGAGGAGCGGGGATACGGGGTCTCCCTGCCGAAGGCCCTGTCCATTCTTGATGGGGCTGCCGGCAATGCCATTGAGGATGATCCTCGAGGAAGAGGTGCTAAGGAGGGTTGCGATCCAATCCCTGAATTTTCTTGGAAATCCTCGCCTTTGGAGGAGATCAAGCAAGTATTCCCACTTAACACAGTCGAAGGCCTTCCGAATATCAAGCTTGAAAAGGAGGGAGGGGGTCTTTCTCACATGGAGGCGTCGAGCAAGATTGCGAACATACAAAAAATTGTCGTGGATGCTTCTTGTTTTGATGAAGGCGCTTTGGGCATTGGAGACGAGATTTTTCATATGAGGGCCAAGTCTCAAGGAGAGTACTTTCGCAATAATCTTCGCGATCGCATGGATGAAGCTAATGGGTCTATAGTCGGTGATTCCCTCCGCCCCATCCTTTTTAGGCAAGAGGACCACATTTGCGGAGTTGAGCCACTGGAGGTTTGACGTGTGCGGGGAGTCAAAATGTGAAATGACCCTCATGATGTCGGTTTTGATAATGCCCCAACATTTCTTGAAGAAGAGGCCCGTGAAACCATCCGGCCCCGGCGCCTTGTCGCTAGGCATGTCGTTGATCGCTTCAAGAACCTCACACTCGGCCATTGGAGCGCCATGGTCATGCAAATCAAGTGGTTCCAAATTAAGCTCCTCCCAATTGAAATCTTTGCGACTTCGGGGGCCTCTCTTCATGACCTTGGAGAAGTGCTCGTGGACTAGCTTTTCTTTGGCGTTGTGCTCGGTGACCCACCCATGCTCATTCTGGATCCTATGAATATGATTTTTCCTCCTCCTTGCATTAACCCTGCGGTGAAAGAATTTGGTATTTGCATCGCCTTCTTTAAGATTGTAAATTCTTGCACATTGCCTCTTACACGATCTTTCGAGCACGGCCAAGGCAATGACCCTTCTCTTGAGCCTAGCCCGGAGCTCAAGTTCGTCGGTGGAGAGGAGTCTATTCTCTTGAGCGATGTCAAGGCGAAGGATCACCAAAAGCGCGGCCTGGTGGTGAATTTTAGCCTTGGAGAAAAGGCCCCTACTCCACTCGGAGAGTCGAAGTGCAGTCTTTTTGAGTTTGAGGTAAAGCGCTTGGTATGGCTCGGTGTGGTCAATCCTCTCGTTCCACGCCTTTTGGACCACCTCCTCAAACCTGGGCATGGATGCCCAAAAGTTTTCAAACTTAAAGACCCGAGGTCTTCTTGGCCCCTTGTCATCGGCAAGCAGAAAGCGGACAGTGATCAGAGAGGGAGGAAGAAAGTGCATTGAGAACATGGGTGTTGAAGGTTGAGTCCCAATCGGCGTTGCAAAAAAAGGTGTCTAGCTTGCACAAGGTTGGGTTCATCCTCTCATTGCTCCAAGTGAAACGCCGGTTCTGGAGGTGGATTTCTTTGAGCTCACAGCTCTGGAGTGTTGCTCTGAAACGGTTTATCCTGCTTCGGTTGACATTTCTCTTGTTTTTATCTCGCGCTCGGTAGATTTGGTTAAAATCACCGGTGGCAAGCCAGGCCATCCCTAGCGGTGGCTTCTCCGCCAGCAACTCGGCAAAGAAAGCATCTTTGCAAGAGTAGTCCGTGGGGCCATAGACGGTCGTGATTTTGAAAAGCACGTCAGTCCCTCGCACCCGGACCATGGCGGAGAGGCAGTACGTCGTGAAGCTGATGCAAGAAACATCCACAAGGAGATCATCCCAGAGCATCAAGATGCCACCCCTAGTGCCCGAAGCAGGTCTTTGCGCGAAGCTACGCAGCCTGTGCCCGCCCAAAAAAAATGTTGTGAATTGGTCGACGTTGCCGAGCTTAGTCTCTTGCAGGCACACAATATGGCACGACGAGGAGGCAATCGTTGCATTCATCGTAGATCGTCGGTCCAGGCAGTTGAGACCCCTTATGTTCCAACTGAGGAAGTTAATCAGTTGTTCTATCATGTAAGACAGGGAGCGCCTTGAGGATTGTCTTCCAAGAAGCAGCGCAAACGGACACAACAACACATTGCATTCTAATGGTCATAGGAACATAACCCAGCATGGATACATGGCCAAAGGCCAACACAACTCTAGCTCGAAACTCGTTTGGCACCCCACACACGGGCCAAACACACCACATGACATGTTTTTGTGCTAACATTAAGAAACTATGGCCCCAGGTAGATAGCAACAACAAGCGCTCAAGCATCAGCTAGCTGAGCCGCGGTGCCGCCGTCCAGGTCGAGAGCACCATCTCCCCCATGCGCAATGAGGGCCTCCTCCACGCCCGTAGCGCTGTTGCAGCCAAGCTTGAACAACCCTCTCATGGCAATGATCACATCTGGCGGCAGCTGCTCCTTGAAGCGCTCAGCAAAAGCGTCCAGGGCAGCAGCTGTGACATCTTGCCCATCTTTGACGATGCCTAGGGTGCGGCACACAAGCAGTTCAGCCGCTCTGGCCGCCGGAGTCGCCTTGGGACGTCCAGCTGTAGCAGCCTTGGGACGTCCAGACGCACATGACTTGGTGATGGAGAAGCCTCCACCAGCCTTGGAGATGACAAGCCCAGCCATGGTCTTCCGGCGAGTTGACGGCGCCCGAGCCGGTGTTAGAGCAGGGGGGCAGGATGGCCTCCTAACGTTCTTCGAAAAGTGGCGCGAGGCATTGCAGCCCAACCGCCCCCTCAACAGCAACAGCACCCCTGCGCAGCCGCACCGGCGAAGGCATGCGCTGCAAAGGACCGTTTGTGATCAGAGGAGGCGTTGGGGAGGCCTCGAAACCTGGTGGCCTCGCAGGTGAGAGCAACGGTGCTTGGAGCCTGGCTGGCGAGCAGAGCAGGCGCAACGCCGCGGTAGGGCGAGCTTGTGAGAGCGGTGAGGGGCGCTCATCACTTCTCCTGGAGCGCGGAGATGGTGGAAGCATAGTTGTGGGCGACAAAGGTGGGGAGGCAGGCGGCGTAAGCGCTTCCTGGGAGCGGCGTCGTGCCGCACGCGGCGAGGGCTGGCGCGCCGGGCTTCGGCCTCGTCCAGCCACAGCCAGGGAAGTGGCATGCACAGGCACCAACTCCAGCACGCGAGCTGCGTTGCCACTTGCGGAGCCAGAGCCTTGGAGCACCGCAACATTGCCCGAACCCATGCTCGGTTCAGCAGAGCGACGACGGCCACCACCATCCCGACAGCCGTCCCGCCCCTCTTCACGACGGCTGTCACGCGAGGCGTCCCGCGGCTGGCGCGAGAGGCTATGCTTGATGCGGTCACCCCACCCCTCGCGGCTCCGTGAGCTGTTGCGGCAGCGGCGTCCGTCGTCATCTCGACCGTGGTCGTGGTCGTTGTCACGGTCCCTCCTGTGGTGGTCGACAGGGCGAGAGATGTGCTCGCGGGGATCACGCGCATGTCTCTCGCCATCGATGACACCCTTCTGGAAGGTGAACCCCTTGGAGACGATCTTGGGACCCTGTGTGGGGTCTTGATGGATGGACAGGTGAATGATCACCCGCCGCTCCAAGCCACGATGCCCGATGATAGGCTGCCCCCCTCCCCCTCGCACGCGCCGGCAGGGTCACCCAGTTCACGCGCGGCACGTTCGCCGGCGACGCCGTCCACGCCCACACCCCCAACACCTCAGTGTCTGTCTTGAGCTTGGAGGCGGTCTCGATGTAGTCGATGGAGCATCCCGGCCCGATGGCCTGCGCGACGGCGTAGTCGTCCCACGCCTGTAGCGGGAGCCCGTCCAAGCAGAGACGGACGTGGTGGACGAGGTCCACGTTCTCGGAATGGGCCTCAAACCTCCAAGGACACATCTGCAACCTGGTGTCTCTGAACTTCAGGTCGCGGCGCCCGGCTGCATCTGCGGAGTGGTGCTGGTGGAAGAACCGCATCAGAAAGGCCTCTGGGAAGTGCTTGACTACGCACACGTCGTCCGACAACATGCCCATCTCCTGGACGATGGCGTTGGCGATGTCTTGCGTGGAGGCCCTGAGGTCGCGGTCGAGCCAAGTGACGACGGCGTTCGAGCCGAGGAGCGCCGCCTCCTGGTGCATGGCCGGCGTGGCGTGGATCACCGTAAACACCTCGGCCGGCCTCTGCGAGTGGTCGTCGGACCAAGCCATGGCGCGGGGGAGGGCTTGGGGACAAGGCGGAGCCGCTAGAGGTGTCAGCACAGGCGTCGCACACACGAGGAAGGGGCGACTGGGGCACGCGACAGAGGCGCCCGGGCGGAGCTGTGGAGCAGGCTTGTTGAAGCAGTGCTTTGCTTTGTGCCCGGGTTGGAAGCAACGGCGATGGGTGATTGGGTTGCGGCAGTCGGCTTGCCGATGGCGAGGAAAGAGGCAGCGGAAGCAGAGCCCTTTAATCCAGTCCGGGACAGGTTGGCGCGGCTTCAATGGAGCAGCAGGAAAAGCTGGCCGGCGCGGACGACGGGATGCGACGGTGACCCAGCCGTCCATCGCCTCGAGCCCCGCGGTTGCCTCCCGCGATGAATGCGCACCCAGGGCGCGAGCGCCGTTGCCGCAGACGCGGTCAGCCCAGCTGTCGAAGTTAATGCGCCTCTCCTGCCCAGCCGCGACAACATTGAAGGCGAGCGCGTGGCCAGAAGCAGCCTGGCGAGGCGCGGTGAGGAGCGGCTCAGGGGGATCTCAGGCACACAGGAGATGTCCCGCGGGTCATGCGCCGGCCCGCCCGGCGGCGGAGGTGGCGTGGCAAACGCCTGATCCAGATCCAGATCCGTTGGAGAACAACCGTTGTTCCCCACAGGCGCAGGAGACGGGAAAGCCCAAAGCAAAGAGGGCGCGGCGAGGCCAACAAGGTGGCGCCGGGGAGAGCTAGGGTGGGTGGCCAGAGGTGCCGGAGTGGCGACCGCCGGGAAGGGCCGGTGGACTACTGGGACGGGGCTGGGGCTGCCGCACGAGCGGCGGCATGGACGGGTCATCTCGTGTTGCTATTACAAAATATCATTCTGAACCTATCTTGAAGAGTTTTACCTCATCTTCTCGAACCACATGACTCTTCCCTGTTATTACAGAAATGTCGCGTAAGATTTTGCCGTTCGGGAATCTAAGTTGTGTTGTGCGCCGATACCATCATGATCACTTTGCATCGGATGCACGTATACCTGTAGTAGCATCATCATTTATCCATATATCAATATAAAAAAGCTCAAAGGAGTAGATTCAACTAATCTTGACCATCAAACTAAGCCAATCTAACGATCTAGACTACTCCAATGGCGAATGTTAAACATGTTTAACATGTAATTAATATCATACCAAATATTGCACTAAGCATAGAAACAAAAATAATAGCATACCTAATATCCACGTACAATTAATATATTACCTAAATATTAATATAGGTTGCATATGCGCATTTCCTATTCCATTCAAAGGACCTCAGCTTCTTAGCACGGCTTGGTCCTGGTTCACACATAGGGGTCGCCGTTTAGGGCGAGGTTGCATCCCAACTACAGTACTTTGATCGAGCTCTAAAACATCTTCAACAGGTGCACAAAAACTACTCTGCGCGCTAAAATTTGAGTTTTTTGGACGTCGGACAGCTCCAGCAGAATCTGTAAAATAGTGCACGCGTAAAAAAGAATTGGGCACACGCTAAAAACGCTATCAGAAGCTGCAATTTTCGGGCGCCGGATTGCGCGTGCTTTACAATTTGCACTGCGTGTTTTTTTTGGCGCGCGTTTTTGGGCATCTATTAAACCAACATTGGGTCCAGCGCACTAAAAGTGCTACAGTGATACGCTAAAACTATTTTAGCACGCGGAACTTTTATGCGCCGGTTGGAGATGCTCTAAGTATTTTTCATCCACATGCGCCATTAATTGGGTGGCTCGGCCGGACGCTGCGGCTTGATCGGGGGAGGCTTCACAATCATGCAGTCCATAACATAGACTGCGTCCTCATCGGTGCAGGAGCACGTTTTTACCCAGCTTTCTTATTCAAACAATTTGCCGTGGCTTGATATGCATAGTTTCAAAAACCAGACTGGACCGCCGCTTGAACCGGAGAAACCCGAAACCGGCGACCTCAGCGGCTTTTTAAGATAATAAAACCGTTCTGCAATCAGACCAGAGAAAACCAGTCGAACCGGCCGATTTTTTGGAAAACCACGCCATTGAACCGGATAAAACTAGGAAAAATTTTAAATAGAAAATTAGGAGAAGTGGAATTCGATCCCGGGATGTCTGAGCAGTACGGGGGGCCTGCCCA
Source organism: Triticum dicoccoides (assembly GCF_002162155.2). Classification (NCBI taxonomy): domain Eukaryota; kingdom Viridiplantae; phylum Streptophyta; class Magnoliopsida; order Poales; family Poaceae; genus Triticum; species Triticum dicoccoides. The sequence continues at coordinate 506,362,923 of NC_041380.1, forward strand.
CAGCCCAATAACCAATTCGGTTGTGCTACTTTGTGGTCCACTACATATAAATAGTTTTCTGTGACCATTGTTTCACACTATATTAGCACATATATTACTCAACATATATTATTTTATTGCTTAAAAACTGACAATCGAACCGATGAACCGGCGGTCCAACCGGTACGAATCTGAACCGACAACCTTTCCGGTTCGATTTCCGGTTCGGTTTTTGAAACTATGCTGATATGTTTGAGGGGGGAGAGAGAGCAATCCATTTCATTATGAAGAATATTTGTAGAAATCAATAATGGTTCTAGATTAACGGTGGACACATCATTAGAGCGACGTGGAACATTGAATATAGACAGTTAAACGGTTGGGTTCATTTAAGTTCATCGAACTCATACTTTTACAAGTAGTACTCGTAGTAGAATTCATGCGGAGGTAGATTACAGTGTTTTTCTTTTACAGGGAGCTACTTTACAGATACGTCCTTTAACAAGGATTTAGAGCTTTCTCTTTGCAGATTGGCAGTAGGAGCGGCAAACAGTTTTCTGTTTAGGCATTGCATGGTCAATGTGTCATCGTCCATAAAAAAGGAAGACGGTAGAACAGGTGATGTGAAAAGAAAAAAAGACGGTAGAACAGGAGTGAGCTCGCCAGTTCCGGAAAAAAAATAACTGAGAACTGGATCACTCGAATGAAGCGAGACATAAACCAAAAAAAATATGCGTCTGCCGGGAGTCGAACCCGGGTCTATTGCTTGGAAGGCAATTATCCTAACCGTTGGACTACAGACGCTATTTGGTTAGTACTGGTTAATAACATTTTACACCTCTAAATATGCGGTAACAACGTACGCCGAATTGCGATGCCTTTGAACTCTATGAACTACGCTTTCCCACAGTGACATTTCAACGACTTCGAGTCCAGAGTCTCCAGACACGCCTTCTGCGACTGCAAGGCCGCAAGCAGTGAGCGAGGGCATGCAGCAGAGGCAACTACGTACAGCAAAAGGTAGCATGAATCGCCATATCGATCTCTCCCACAGTAGAAACGGGGCTACTCCTGCCTGCCATCCATCCATCCGGCGAAGCATCTCGCCGTTACGATCTCTCCCTTCCTTTCCTTTCCCCCAGATGCCAAAAGCGGGGGCAGCAACAGAGCCAAAGCGCGCAGCTTTGGAATATGTAGCCTTTCACTGTTCTGAAAGAAACCCCTAAAATTCCCCGTCCCTCCCCCTGCTCTCCTCCAACTTTCCCTTCAGCTTCTACTACCCGATAGGATATAGATCGAGTGGATGCAAACTGATACCGCACGCACGTACTCGATCACTGTTGCCGTTTACGCCATCGCCATCTTTGATCTGCCTCCGAATCATCAGCCAATGGGGCCTGGCCGCCTGATATTATACTGTAGCGTATATACGCGCCCCCTCTCCGGGTCAGGAGCCAGGCTACTGTAGTGTGAGTCCGTGAGATACGCCAATTATATAGTCCACTCCACTAGCATCACCTGGCAACAGTGCCTGCCTCTGTCAAGAAGTTGAGTGAGAGCTGAGACGACAAATCACCAGAAAGTTTCCATTAGAAGCTAAAACCATGGGCGGTGTAGAAGTAGAACACTGAATATATATACCCCAATAATCAATATATATGGGCTGTCTACGACTCTGAATATATACCTCGAACCTCGATCGATATGTACAGATCCAGTCAAGGTTTTTAAAGAGAGGATCCATATGAAGATTTTGTTGCCTCCAATATCTTTAGTTAGTTACTTGCACACGAGCACTGAGCGGCACGGGTGGTGCAATTGTAATCGACAGGAGGATTACGAGTGGAGTTTAATTAGTTGTTTATTTTACAATGGTTATTAAAGGCGTTTTGACTGGAAGCTGGATGGATCAGCAGCTATCTAGAGGATTGAAAGTTTGAAACAGGCTTTGGTTTTAGCAGACTGTGAGTGCCAAAGGATATCCCATCAACAGATCGACACATCATATCTTGTTCCTCCTAGGGGTTGTTATCATGTTGAGTGATGTGACTTGGGAGAAACCCACACGCCAAGCCACACCAGTCGTCTAAAAGGGTGGTGTGTCAGTGTGTGGTGAAGTGGTGATTAATCTTTACGGGACTAATTTGAGCAACGTTTGTAACTACGAACTAATCTGCCATATGCTTCCGAGAGTACAGACACCACCGCGCACAAAGCTCCACGTCCAAGAGTGTACGACGGCCGGGACGCATGCGCGGCAATTGCCTGTGATGTGAGAGCCACGAAGTCAGATCACCTGATGGCACTGTCGCGTACGTACATCCACCTCGGCCGGCTCGCCTGCTTTCCGCCGGCCGGCCGGACGGCCGGTTCCGTGCGGGTGCTCGCTTCGCCGACGTGCGCTCGAGTCTCGACCCGTCGGCGCGCGCGCGTGTCCGGCATGCATGCGCGTACGTACGTACGCATCATCCATGATGCCCCCGATCGACAGAGCAAAAGCTCCGGGCGGAACGGGTTGATTAATGATTGGGGCTCTCATTAGCTAAGCTAGCTAGCAATATTACTGTGCAGTACTAGTACCTATCAGTACATCAGTATGATGGAACAAGCATTGCCGGCACGGCACGGCACGAACGTACATAGACTCATGAAGTGCACTGTGTTGATCATGATTACCAGTACTTCCAATTAATCATTCAGGCCGGCGTGCTTGTGGCCCATAAATCCATAATGACGGCAGGATACAGCCATGGATGATCGATTGGTGGAGAACTGGACATGGAACTGGTACGTACGCGCGTAGACATCAAGGAGAGAGAAACTGGACCCTAGTACGTACACCCATGGACCGCGTGCATGGTTCACGTACGTTCAAACATTTTGCAGGCACAGGCAGTGCATGCATGCATGCCTGTTGATCGTGGAACGCCGCTGAAACTTGGTCGGGCGGGCCGACGACGCTGGCTGAGCCAGGAATGCAATGATCTGCTTGCTCTCCAAAGGACCAAGGAGCCAGGAGGCATGCATGACCCATCACGTACAGCGTGCATGCGCTCCGGCCAATGGCACAGGCACGCGCGTAACTAGCTATCTGACATGCATGCATGTAGAGGTAAATCGGAAGTCCTAGCGCTAGGCTCAACGTGTCTAGTGTGGTGTGGAGTACCAAAGAAATGTGCCTGTGCAATGCATGTCTACTGCTGTGTTTCTGTTGAGACTGACCTCGTCTTAGCACGAGCTGTTGCCGATTGATTGGCTGCCCCTCGGCGTAATATGGGCCCCGAAGTAATGGACTATGCGGTCTAACGTGATAATGTTTTACCATGTTTGGATTTGTCGACATGATCCAATGTAGCCAGAGTAGACGTCAAAGTGCTCTGGCCGCATCAATCAAACCTATGTGTAGTGTCATGACCCACATCT
>NC_041380.1:506366830-506368575 GCF_002162155.2 Triticum dicoccoides
AAGGTACCATCTTGTAAAACCTGCTGATCAAGAGTGGTAAAAGACTCAAAATGAATGTTGTGAAGAAACTGTCACTAACCAACCGATCCAGTATTTTTTTCCTAGGTCCTACATGTCAGAACCAACCGTTTGGACTAATATTTTTTTAGTACTAATTTTGATATCTGAATCAGGTGATATTTGCTCAAATTCAAACTATTCTTTTTATGATTCCTTGAATGAAAATTCATATCTTGGGTTGATATATATTGTCCATATATAACCTACAGTAAAATTTTATCTTGGAACTTTTCACGATAGTGTGAAGTACTATAAACTTTTTTTTTCAGATTTTCCTTAGAGTAATAGACCCATCAATAGTAAGTTGTTCACTTAAAGTAATTTTTCCCAACCTAAACCCTAACTGGGCCAAGCCCGCACGGTAGGTCTGCTTCTCCGAAACGCTATTTTTTTTTCTTTTATATTTCCTTCCCCTTTGTCGGTGACTGATGGGAGCTAGTGGGACCTACCAGTCATCACATCATCCATTCCAACACCCAGCGCGTCGGGCAGACGCCGGACAATGACCTCTACTCTCTCTTTTCCTCGTCCTCCACCGAGGCCCTCACCGTTATCTCCCCCACCCCCCTCCTTTACAGCCTCGGTGTCCTCGCCACTCGCTCCGCCGCAACAATCCACAGTGGAATCAGATATTGAACAACCTATTAACCAGGTGTAAGTCCGTCAATTTATCTCTAGTTAGAGCCCAATGAGATTACATTATCAGTGAGACTGGTCCAACATCGAAGTAACCGGGGCTTTTTTTCGTTGAACAGTGTTGTAGATACCTTTTCTCCAAAACACACCATTTTTAATGACAACCTTTTTCCTTCGATGTAGTGATAGAGGAAATACCTAACATTTTGAGATAACCAACAAAGTAGCACTTATCTGATTTTGGATTTGTGCTTGGTTGTGAAGACTTTACATGTGCATAACTGGTATACATCATAATTAGGCTAGCCTCTCCTAGCCAAAAGTTTCATGGTCCAAGCACCAAATTGATTAGCCCAGTGAAGACTTTGCACTTTGGGGGTGCCCTAGGCTCCCAAATGGTAGTCTTGAACATGGTGGACGCAGTTCTAGCGAATTGGGTGTGGTAAGTGGATGAGGTGGAATAGCATGAGTATGTCGTGAGCTTCCAAATGATGGGAGGCCTCAACACCGTCACAGAGCTTGATATGCAATTGTGACTAGTGAGGAAAACTCATTATTGTGCTCGGTCGTCAAGCCATGGCTTGTGTCAACCTGGTCCACCCAAGCATTTGTGGTGAAGGGCAATGTTGACAGTCCATTTTTCTTCTTCTTGGAGATACCATGAATGAGTGACACAATGTGCATAGGGCACAACCAAGGGGATTTCAAAAGACATGCCATTCCCATGATAACATTTGTCCTCGAATGGAAAAGGGACGCATATTATATACTCCCCCTTTCTAAAATATAGGGTGTATTTTTTTCAAAAGTCAAACTTGTGTGTGCTTGACTTAGCTTTTAGAAGAAAAAAACATTAATATATAATACGAAATTTGTATCGTTGGATCCATCTAAAAAGTATTTTAATAATTTCTTTATTTTGTTGATGTTGGTAGTCTATTCAATAATCCTAATCAAACATATATGCACCTTATATTCTAAAATGGAGGGGGTAACTTATCCTACAATAACTACCTGCCATATAAGCTATTTTCTTATTTATCTGACCA
>NC_041380.1:506368792-506406834 GCF_002162155.2 Triticum dicoccoides
TTGAAACTCGTAGCTAGTTACTCGCAAAAACAAAAGAAAAGAAAAAAGAAACTCGTAGCTAGCTTTCTTGCAGTGAGGGTCGGGCCACGGGAAGTCCAGATACGATCATTAGCCAGATTCCACCTGTCCACACCACCATGGTGCGACACTATTTCCTCTGTCTTGTCAATGAGCTCGTGAGCACGCTAATCCCCAAACCGAGCGAATGGCACGTAGGACCGCGCCAACGGGAGCCAATTATCGTCCCTGTGTGCAAGAAGAAACCGAACCGAATCCACGATAAGACCGAAGAAATTAGGTTAGGTCGGTCGCACGCCATGATTACATGCAGTCTCGTACGCAACTGTGACTCGCGACGGGCGCATGTGGGACGTGGCTCGCGACGTCCCTGTCGATGGATCATCGTCGGGCAAAGCCGAGACGCGATGTGCTCCGGCCTCGGCGGATAGACTGGCTGTGGCTGGGTCGAGGTCGCCAGGCCCATGCGCTGCCGGTGCCGGGCGGTGCGTGGCCCGCAGGCGCCCCGCCGGTGTCGATCGATCCGGCGTCCTCCTATCCGAGCTCCCCGGTCATTTCGTGCCGGGTGCAACGCACCGGACGCCACCCCCGGCCGGTGTCGATCGATCCGGCCGTCTAGACTCTAGTCTCGCGTCAAAGCCGACCGAGCTGGCCGGCTGCCCTGCTTGAGACGCTGGGGGTTATGCTCTGTCACCGTCTCGTCACAGCGCAAACTGCGGCACGGTCGAGAGCTTTCTGGGGCTGCTATGGAATGGGGACAGTTTTAGTGGGGAAAACTGTACTGTGCTGATAAATAGGAGGGTTCACATCATGAGGTCCGTTTTTCCTAAAATAAAACAAAAGGCATCAGAAGGCCCACTTCGTCACAGGGCTCTTATAGTATTTCTTTGCGGAGGGAGTATCCTGACTAAAGATATTCATTGATATATTGGGTTTTTAGATAACTGGCCACATATGCCATGGCTAAAGATATTCTTCTGTTATGTAAACGAACAAGTATCCGGAAGATGTTTCACATCCCTTGGATTCACTAAACGTTGCATCATGTCATAGGTGGATTACACAAGTCCGCGGTAGTACTACAGCGTTGTACTAAGTGTTCATCAATTAATGTAGAATTGAAGGGAGTAGCATATTTTTAATTCTAAAATAGGGTAATACTAGCATCTTTCTCTTCCACTAAATGGCTCTATTGCATTGAGAAAGTGACCTCGCTTCAATTATTTACGATAAAAAAGGACTGACTGCACAAGTTCTCTCGACACATAGGCCACTAGATAGTCCAGCGAAATTTCAGGTCGGTAGCTTGTCAAGAATAAATCGGTTTGAGGTAAAGATTTTTCTAAGAGGATGATTCTATGGCTTTTCGGTCTATTAAGCATCATTACAAAGTACAAAATGTAGAAGGCCCATATGCGAGCAATCTAATTAATATGTAGAATGAATAATCAACTTCGCCTGCACAATCGTAGTGAATCAACAATAGAGTGCCTGGGTTGTTAACATGGTGACTACCGCTACCTTGTGGAGCTTATAGAACATGTGAAATGAATTTGATTTTGAGGGGCGCGTCAGGCGAGATCAAAAGTGCGTCCTACATAGAGTGAACGTGTATCTGCATCAATGAAAAATTCTTTGCGACGATGCTCAGGCTGCCCTTCTGTGGTAATGTCTGTTGCTTCTCGATTATCATGAGGAGAGCTGTCGAGGATCACATGGATCTAGCTTCACCTCTGGATGCTACAAACAACCAGCGTCTGGCACTCAACACCAGCTGGTCCATCTGAAGGTTATTTGCCTATTTTTGTGTTTGGTTCCAAATTTTGCATTCATATGCTGTATGTGGTGCAAAGCATCTGGCTAAACCTTCTAATACCTTCCACCAAACATATGTTAGTAGCTAGCAAACCTTCCACCAAATGCAATGCTAATTATTAGTAGCTTCCGCTAGAAAAATGAAACACTAGCAAACATTCCGCCAATGCAAGCATGCTAAACAGCAATGCTACACATATAGGTTTTTACAGGAGTTTACAGGATTGATTTGATGTGGCAGTTTTTGATTGGATGTAAGGAGAGTACGTGGGCCCACCCCCATGAAAATCAGGGGGGTGTTTATTAAGTTTGGAAGGAGTGTGTAACATCCTGTAAAGTCCTGTACGTGTAGCATTTTTGCATGCTAAATCACCTTACATCATTAGTACTTGAGAGATGCCACATCTACGTAAAAGTTGTCACGGGCAGTGTGGACAATAAAATTCGGTGGTACGGGAGGAAGGGGGCCACCCACCCGAAAATCAAAGGGGGAGAGGGAGAGAGAATTATTAGGAAGTTCACGTAAAAAATCTTACATAGTTGCCCGTAGGTCTAGGATTATCATTAGTATTGAGGCCGCTGCTTGGATGCTGTTTTTTCCGCAAAATTTTACATCCAGTTCGCGAGATTTTAAAGAGCCGGACGAGTCCATGAAAGTATGTGGGATGATGTTGGATGACAAACAATGTTCGGACAGCTTGGCTCGGACGTTTGCGGCCGATATAAGAGCATCTCCAACAGTCACACGATATAAGCGCCATGCTGGAAAAATATAGTTTTTTGCGCGAGCGCAGCCGCTCCGGGCACTCCAACGAAGGCGTAAAAAACGCGCGCGCGGAATAAGTGGTTCAGCACGTGGAGCGAAACGGCATCGTGTGCCACTTATTTCATGTGCATGCTCCCGCGCGCTGCACACTCGAGCGGCCGCGCCGCTTTCGCCCCGACTGCGCCGCCGCTGGCGAATTCGTTCGATGGACGACCGCGCCGACATCCCCCTCACCCCTTCCTTGGCATTGGAGGAGAATAAATTGGCCATGGAGGAGCGACCTAAATTGTTGGAATGAGAGAAGTACTTGTTCTTTATGAACACATCTACCCTTGATGACAAGCAAAAGGAGTACGTCAATCTTGCCCGTGAAGAAGCCTTGGTCCAAAAAAGAGCCATGGCCATTGAAGGCATGAGAGCTACTATGGGCGGCATGGGTGCCATTGGCGGCATGGCTACCATGGGAGGCATGGGTGGCTTTGAAGCTACCATGGGTGGCATGGGAGGCATGGGTGGTTTCAGAGCTACCATGGGGGGCAAGGGAGGTATGGTGGCTTCGGAGCTACCATAGGAGGCATGAGTTTTGCGTCTCTCATGGAAGGCATAGGAGCATCTCCGGGTGACATGGGTGGACGCATGTCTTCCGGTGTGTTTCACATACCTTCGCATGATGGCGTTGGAGATCTTGCCAACACCTTCCGAGCTTTCCATGATGATGCGGCACGAGACAATGAAGAGGAGGAGAAAGAATCGTCTTCGGATAAGAACGAAGAATCGAACGAAGAGGAGGACGAAGATGAGGATGCGGCATGATTGTTGATGTGTCATTTGTTTGTGTGAACTTTTATATCATGAACTTGGTTGGGTGATTTTAAACTTGGTTGGATGATGATGTGATGTGACATGATTTTGAACTTTTATTTTTATGTCATAAATTTGGTTGGGTGATTTTAAATTATGCTATGTCGTATTTTGATGTTTGAAATATCATCATACTGTCTTCAAAATGAACATGTTGCAAGCGTTGGCTGCTCGCGCGTGTCTGTTGGAGCGGCTCGCGTCCATAATTTTTTGCGGCGGACGCGGGAGCCAGCGCTCCGAGGCGCATAAAAACTGGTTATTTTCGCGTTGTAGATATTTTTTTAGCGGGCCGCATGTTGCAGATACTCTAAGGGTCGACTTTGAAAATGCCCTAAGCTAAGACTAGTCACCGTGGAGAGTAACTTAGAATAGTAACATGCATATGTTACTACTCTAAGTTACTATCTCCACAATGGGTAGTAACATATATATTGTGTCATGCATCACTTCTTTTATTAGGTTGTAGACTCATCTTTTTTTAATATGTATGATGTTACAGTAACTAGCTATGTTATCACATACCTCTCTTTCTTCATTAATTACATGTCACATCATCTATTTTGTCTAGATAACTGTGATGTTGACTAGCCACAATGGATAGTAACATACACTAGTAACATACACATATCCCTAGACTATGTTACTACCTTCATAGTGGGTAGTAACTTAAGGTTGGTAACATGCAAAGATTCATTTATTAGGTTATAGACTCATATTGCATTGGGACATGTGATGTTACAGTAACTAGCTAAGTTACTACAACTACCTCTCTCCTCATTAACTCATTGCCACATAAGCAAATTTGCTGAGTTGGACTCGATATTACTGCTGAAGTTACTCCCACTGTGGCTAGTCTTAGGTTAGCCATAGTGGGGGTAACTTAGGTAGTAACTTAACATATCTCAAGACAAATTTACTTATGTGGCAAGTATTTAATGAGGAGAGAGATGCTTGGAGTAACATAATATGTTACTGTAACATAGCGCTTCCTGAGATAAAATGAGTCTATAAGGCAATAAATGAAACAAACTATGACCCTACTACTAAGATACTTTGCACTATGGGGATAGTAACTTAGACTAGTGTCATGCATATGACACTAGTCTAAGTTACTCCCCACTATGACCAGTCTTAGGCTGGTCATAATGGGAGTATCATAACTAGTATCATGCATGCCAACTAGGCAATTTTGATGAGGTGGTATGGAATTAAATGAAGAAAGAGATAGTTGAGTATCATACTATGATACTGTATCATAATAAATGCTATGCTACTATGTCTCATGCATGTCAATAAATAAAGTCGTCTATGATACTATGCATTAGGAAGGTAGTATCACACACTAGTATCATATGCATGATACTAACTTATGATACTACCCATTACAAGCAGCCTTATGTTACTCCCACTGAGAAGAGACTTGCTTGCTCCCCCAGCGTGTGCCCATTCGTACTTCCGTGTACGTGGCTTGATTTGATTGGACAAAATAAGGCCCGGCCCCATCCCCTTAAAATCAGGGGGATGATTAGATTAGAAAAAAAAGGAAAAAAGACAACCGTAGAATGAAGTGGGAGCACGGATGGGAGCATGAGAAGAAAGCAGGCAAGCCGGATACCTCCCACTGTGGGTAGTCTAAACCTCCTCTCACCTTTAGTTTTTTCTGACCCGATGCATACCCTGGTGACACCTCGCTAGGAGCCACTCCCCCCTCCGAACGTCACCCTCCGGTATGCATATCGTGCGGCGCGCGGTCTGGTCTGCAGTTGGGACGCATCTGGTCCAGCTACTCATAAACCCTCACGGTCAAACCGATCAATCAATTCGAAAACCCGTCCAGAACCACCCACGGCGGCGCGCGCCGAGCCCCACGCTCCTCCCATGTGCGCGCACCTGAGACCGACGCGCATTCATATGATCTCCGGTCCCTGGTCCTCGTACACATTCAGCTGACCGGCGCCCGGGGAAATCCGGCCGTCGCCGTCGCCGTTTTTCCAAGCGATATCTCCGGCCAGAGTACGTTGGGGCTGCCATGTTCGCCGATGTGGGCGCTAAAATAATCGCCAATCAATCAGGCTGGCCGCTAGTGCTCGGCGAAAGCAAGCAAAAGCCGGGCACTCACGTCGATCCGGTCCGATCTCGGGCAATCGACCGATCTCCGACGACGTAACCCGATCCAAAGTTCATTCCAGACTGCGATGTCTCGCTCCCTGGCTGCTTTCCCGTCTCTGTCGATCGGGACGTGTACGCGAGCAGCTGGCTTATAGCTCGGGGGATCGGATAGCATAGTAGCTTAGCCAGCACTGTTAATTGCTCCTAGCCGCCTCGTTCACGTATGAAATGAAGATTTTAGGCAACGATTAGCTGAAGGCCCGTCACGGTCGTGCTAGAATTTAATGTTAAAATATGTAAGCATATTTATTTTCTCAATTAGCACAGACAAATTCATGGTCGATCGTGATCACTCTAGCTTAGATGGTTCAGGTAGGAGTAACGTGTACACAGTGGCTGGGACCACTGTACGTATATCACGACACACTTGTTTCATGGAAGAAGCGACGAGCGCGCGATGGCGAAAGAAACGAGTTGCATATGCATGGACGCATGGTCCCTCCCTCCGAATTGAGTGAAACATATGCGAAAATGTTTGGCTAGCCAGGCGGCTCTCAGTCTCAGGTGGGCTAGATGGGTGATGAGTGTCCCGGAGACTGGATGGACAGCGTTGGAACTCGAGAGGAAGATGTGGACGCATCGCCAAAATTTTCAAAATTATTGACTCCTTTCTGCTCTTGAAAGGACATCAGTTGGTAGATTTCCACTAATATTCCAATTTTTGCAACTTTGGAGTGATGTCGAAAAGGAAAAGGCATTCATGTTGCAAATGATTGATGTAATGAGCCATGTGTTATTTTATACTCTCACAAATTATAATGAGCCATGTGTTACGATCCTCCACTCACAGTGACACACCGAATAGCTCAGATTCGCGAAATAGATACAGATTTCAGAGTTTGAGGAAGGAAGGAGAGGAAGAACACGGGGATACAAAGGTTCAGATTACAATCAACGATGCCTTCTCTCAGTTCTCTTCCTAAGCTACATAGGTCTTGCCTATTTCGCTGGACACAGCCAGCTCCACGCTCCTACTAGGCCACCCTGTTGTTGGGCTTATTCCACCTGCGCCTCGATAGGGTCACGGTCATTGAGGGGCGTGACGTTCTGAAACAAGGGCTGATCAAAAGAATAGGTAATGGCGAATCAACTAGAATATGGACTGACAATTGGTTACCTAGAGATGAAATGTTGCGGCCCTATGGGTGCAAAGTTCAGAACACCCCAACTTTTGTTTCAGAGCTCATCAATCCACAGTCAGCGACTTGGAATGTTCCAAAGCTTCGAGAAGTCTTCTTCCCTTTCGATGCTTCACTCATCACCGGTATCCCTTTGTGCATGAGGAACATGCCCGATGTCTGGTGTTGGCACTTCGAGAGAAGCGGGATTTTCTCAGTCCGATCAGCATATAACATTTTGATAGCCACTACGGGAAGCATGGTTAGAGGGCTCGTCTGGTCCTTCAACTACCACTACTGAAGCATCTGGTTGGAAATCCTTGTGGAAAACAGCAGTCCCTGGTAAGGTATGTATATTTCTATGGCGTCTATCCAAGTAGTCTCTGCCGACAGAAGATGCAAAGGAGCATCGTAAAATGGCAACATGTGCGGCGTGCGGCCTTTGTGGGGCACATTCTTTAATTGAGTGCACTATGGCTCGCTGCACGTGGGCATTTGAAAGGATCAATATGGTTTACTAGAGGGGGGGGTGAATAGGCAACTACCAATTTTTAACTTTTATTTATCAAATTAAACTTTGCATCAAAGTAGGTTGTCTAGATGTGCAACTAGGTGAGCAACATATATGATGCAATATCAACAAGCAAACAAGCAAGCAAGAGAAGTAACACTAAAGAGTTTGCACAAGTAAAGGTAAGAGATAACCAAGAGTGGATCCGGTGAAGACGAGGATGTGTTACCGAAGTTCCTTCCCTTTGAAGGGAAGTACGTCTCCTTTGGAGCGGTGTGGAGGCACAATGCTCCCCAAGAAGCCACTAGGGCCACCGTATTCTCCTCACGCCCTCACACAATGCGAGATGCCGTGATTCCACTATTGGTGGCCTTGAAGGCGGCGACCGAACCTTTGCAAACAAGGTTGGGGCAATCTCCACAACTTAATCGGAGACTCCCAACAAAACCATGAAGCTTCACCACAATGGACTATGTCTCCGTGGTGACCTCAACCGTCTAGGGTGCTCAAACACCCAAGAGTAACAAGATCCGCTAGGGATGAGTGGGGGAATCGAAAATCCCTTGGTGGAAGTGTAGATCGGGGCCTTCTCAACCACTCCCGAGCAAATCAACAAGTTTGATTGGCTAGAGAGATAGATCAGGCGAAATTGGAGCTTGGAGCATTTAATGGAGCTTGAGCAATAAATGGAGCTTGGGGGAGGAAGAGGTAGGTGAAAGAGAAGAAGGGGACTCCCTTTTATAGTGGGGGCAACAAACTAATCGTTGCCCCCCACCAACCAGCCCCGCACAGGGCGGTACTACCGCAGAGGGGGCGGTACTACCGCCGGGACAGCGGTACTGCCGCGCCAGCCAGCGGCACTGCCGCGCAGAGGAGATAAGAAGGGAAAGGACCCAACCGCGGTACTACCGCGGTGGTAGGGGCGGTACTACCGCTCCTGGAATGGTACTACCGCCTCTACAACCGCGACTAGTGCCGCAAAACCCGACACGAGAAAAAGACCTCTCGAATCGAGGCGGTAGGAGCCAGACTGCCCAACGGTACTACGGCAGCGGGGTCACAGGCGGTACTACCGCTGTGGAGCGGTACCGCCACTTGTGACCCTTCGGCCGTACTACCGCTGGCAGTGCGGTACTGCCGCTGGGGCACAGAAGAGAGAGAGAAGCTCTCCAAAGATGCTGAGGACGAGGCGGAGGTGCCAAGCACCCCAGCGGTACTACTGTTGTGGAGCCACGAGCGGTACTACCGCTGTGGAGCGGTACTGCCGCTTGTGGCTCCTCAGCGGTACTACCGCTGGGTTACGCGGTACTACCGCTTGGACCCAGACAGGACAAGGAAGAGAGGAGAGAACTCCACAATGGAATGGAAAAGCTCGGAGGGTGAGAAGCTGATGTGTACGTGATGACTCCACCCATGCAATACCTCAGCGGACCCCCTCTTGATAGTACGGTGCCCTCTACGCAACTAGTCCACCGAGAAAGAAATGAAAGAGCTACACTGTCTTGAAATACACTCCGAGGGGAAGAAAGCGTCTCGTGCGAGGGGAGAATCTATGAATTATTCAAAGCACAAGATTAGTCCGCAAACATGTTGTCATCAATCACCAAAACTACCTTAAGATAGATATGCCGTAACAATCTCCCCCTTTTTGGTGGATTGATGACAACTAGGGATTTGCGCAAGGAAAAGAAATAAAAGAAGAAAACTCTGAACTTCAAAATATAGACGGGCTCCCCCAGAATGTGTGCACCTAGATAGTGGAGCATTCGGAGCAAGACACACACATTTGGATCAACACTCCCCCTATATTTTATAGTCCAACAATACTAAGAACAAGATATATGAGAGAAGAGAATAAAACAGGACAAGCATGCATCTCATAACAAACTACAGTACTGAATAGACATAAGTAATAAGGTGGCGATAGGGAGCATATGTCTCACACCATATGACTAGAACTTAGGTCTCACAGTCACCAAACCAAACCAAATAAAGACACCGAGAGAACACACAAGAAACCACAAAGACGACTCAAAGCACGGCAATAACACAAATCCCTACACCTTCTCCCCCTTTGGTAACGAGACACCAAAAAGGGCAAAGAGCGACGCTACGACTCCAGGTGATGGGAAGATGAAGATCTCGAACATCACATCTCAGCATCTTCATCGTGGGTCGAAAACTGCTCGGCATCGGAGTCGGTCCAATGGCAATTCTGATGAATCCAGTCCTCCTCTTCAGTGATCTGACCCTCAGACCCACTGGCAACTGTTGCTCCCATCTGACGCATGAGCTCCTTGTGGCGTGTCCTGGCATGCTTCTCCGCTACATGAGTCATGTACTGACCATGAGACTCCATGCAGAAAAACTTCTTCATCTTGCGTTTAAGCTTCTGTGCCCACGACGGTTCTGTACTAGAGGACCCAAAGTCCTCCTCATGATCATCAGTAGCAGCCCCACCCTCAGTCCCCATGGCAACAGCAGCAGCAGACGGACCCCTTGTGGCAGCAGCAGCAGACGGACCTCCTGTGTGAGGCGCTGGGGTAGTCCAATTGTCCTTCTTCCTCAGACGCTTGATTTCATGAGAAACCAAGTCTTCAGTCTCTAGCAACACTCTGGGATAGGTCTGTGCCCAGGCCCTCTCAATGAGCCTCATGATGAAAGGACCATATATAGGGCACTTGCGCTCAGACACGACAGGGAGGAGTTCAGACCACATGACATGAGAAATATCCAGGCTCTCTCCAGTGCTTGCTTCCTTCTCATGCTGACAGAAAAAGGAGCAGGTCCACGAGGTAAGAGTGGACCATATCCAGATTCCCGATCCGAGGGAAGAGAGTCTCACGGAAGATGCGATGAAGAATGTCCAGATACGGAGACAGCTCATAGGTCTTCTTCTCAGTTACTGGGTGAACTTTCACAGTGCAGTAGGGCCAAAGGGCCTGCTTGTGGGTGGACGTAGCATTGCGGTGAGGGCAGAAACCGACAGGAGTCTCAAGCCCGTTATCCACCACATCAAGTAACTCCATGAAAGTCTTCCATTTGACGGAAAGCAGCTTGCCATCGGTCATCCATGTCAGAGTCATGTCGACATCCGTCCCAAGATGGACGGTGGTATAGAATTGAGCCACCAAATCCGCATCGAAATCCTTGTTGAATTGCATGATCCTGAGAATGTTCAGCTGAGTGCACATCTGAAGGGCTTCGCCAAAGTACTCCGGGTCCTTCTCCATAGCATCAGTGTCAATGGAGCGAACATCAACAAAGAGATTCTTCTTGGCCTTGATCACATCAAAGTAGATGGCAAACTGAAAACGGTTCCAGAATGGGCGGTTGACCAAAGTGGGTTCTTGGTCCACCGCATAGGGGTTGCGGCGCCGCTTCTCCCAAAACTCCTTGTTGGTCATCTCAGTCACAGTCTTCCCTTTTGGCTTGTTGGCAGATCTCTTCGTATGCTGAGGAGGTGGAGGAACACTTGCAGAAGCGCTTGCTGGAGGCGGTTGGGTGCTCGAGGAACCACCGGCTAGCTTAGAGGTGCGGTAGCGTTTTGATGTTGCACGCCCGGGGTTGATACGGCGACCTTGCTGCTCGGAATGGTCATCACCTGGAGCCAAACACAAGAACACGCAAAACAACCAGAAAGAACGAGCATAAGCCAACAAACACAACAAAAAGATCAAGGTAAGACAGGAAAATGATGGAATTCGGCATGCAGCGGTAGTACCGTGACATGCCCGCGGTAGTACTGCCCCAAGCGGTAGTACCGCCCCAAAGAGAGCGGTAGTACCGCTCGAGGTCAAGCAGTAGTACCGCTCCAATGAGAGCGGTAGTACTGCTCGAGGCGGAGAAACAGTAGTTTCCTACAGCACGAGGCGGTG
Organism: Triticum dicoccoides; assembly: GCF_002162155.2. NCBI lineage: Eukaryota > Viridiplantae > Streptophyta > Magnoliopsida > Poales > Poaceae > Triticum > Triticum dicoccoides. The sequence goes on from NC_041380.1 coordinate 506,379,929, forward strand.
AAACCGCGGTTTCCTACTACCGTGGTCAGATTCGGCACTACCGGCCTACCAAATTCAAAAATATTCCTACCAAACTCTAATCGAGATAGTCTAGTTGCCTTCTCCAACCAACTCAAGCCTAGATTTGGCCAAAAATCTAGAGATGCAACCACCATTGCCCCTAAGAAACAAGATCTGAAAACGAGACAAAAGGAAAGAAGGAACGGGGGCAATACCGGCATCCATCGCAAGAGAACGGGGTGGGGATCGACTCCACCAAAGGAAATGGAGAGGAACGCCCCGGAGACGGAGATCCGCCGGAGCCCTCCCACGGTGAGTGGAGGCTGGAGAGAGGAAGAGGAAAGAGGGGGCGAAGTGAATGGGTATGGGGGAGAAGAAACCTCCCCTTGCCCCGACTTAACCCCCTGGTCCCGTCCCTCAGCGATAGTACCGTGCTGGGGGCGGTAGTACTGCTCATGAGCGGTAGTACCGCGCACCACCAGCGGTAGTACCGCCCAGCACGCCATGGCAACCAAACCAACAAGGCTTTTGCTCGAAAGAACGACAAAAAACGGCAAGAGAAAATAAAATAAAAAAAGAGCCAGCAAAAAGACCAAGACACACCTCTTCAAACGAGGGCGGTGGCCGAGGCCACCTATGTTTGAGTCAAAAGGTATGGAGCCGCGAAGATTTTAACCTTGGGCCCATGACCAAAACTCGTCTTTGAAGCACAAGTACCATCAACGATGGCTAAAGTGAAAGACTTGATCAATTTATGCATAATGGGGGGAGGAAGAGTTCATTGAGAGAACAACACTCCCCCTATGTCCATGCCTACACCTAGACTAGACAACAAATTGAGCGTGGTAGGGTGTGCAAGGGTTCAAGCCACATTGCTCGAATCAATGATATTTAGCTCATGCCTTAACTCGCGAAATCTTGCTTCATCCAAGGGCTTCGTGAAAATATCTACAAGGTTGTCATGAGTGTTGACATAGTTGAGCTCGATCTCTCCTCGCCTAATGTGATCCCGGATGAAGTGATACCTAATCTCAATATGCTTCGTCTTGAAGTGTTGCACCGGGTTGAGAGAAATCTTGATGGCACTTTCATTGTCACACCAAAGAGGCATTTTGTCACAAGTGACACCATAATCCTTTAAAGTTTGCCTCATCCATAGGAGTTGTGCACAACAACTACTGGCGACAACATACTCCGCCTCAGTGGACGAGAGAGACACACAACTTTGCTTTTCGGAAGACCAACTTACCAAAGAGCAACCAAGGAATTGGCACCCTCCGGAAGTGGACTTCCTATCCACTTTGTATCCCGCCCAATCAGAATCCGAGTACCCTACAAGCTTGAAGTTTGATCCTCTTGGGTACCATAGGCCAAAGTTTGGGGTATGAGCCAAATATCGAAGGATTCGTTTGACCGCCACATAGTAACTTTCCTTAGGTGCGGCTTGAAACTGTGCACAAATTCCCACACTCAACATGATGTCCGGTCTAGATGCACAAAGGTAAAGCAAGGATCCAATCATGGAACGATATACCTTTTGATCCACCACTTTACCATGGGCATCTAAGTCAAGTTGGCACTTGGTGGGCATTGGAGTGGAAGCCGGCTTGACGTCACTTAGCTTGAATTTCTTGAGCATGTCTTGAGTGTATTTGGATTGATTGATGAAAGTTCCTTCTCTTCTTTGCTTCACTTCGAACCCTAGAAAGAACTTCAACTCTCCCATGGAGGACATCTCGAACTTTGGGGTCATGAGAGCGGAAAATTCCTCATTGAAAGCTTTGTTAGGAGAACCAAAGATAATATCATCAACATATAATTGGCACACAAACAACTCCCCTTTAACCTTCTTAGTAAAAAGAGTGGGGTCGATTAGCCCAACTTCAAAACCACGGTCTTGTAACAACTCGGTAAGGTGGTCATACCACGCACGTGGGGCTTGTTTAAGGCCATAGAGTGCCTTATCGAGTTGATACACATGATCGGGAAAGTAGGGATCCTCGAACCCAGGGGGTTGCTTGACGTAAACCAATTCATTAATAGGACCATTAAGAAAAGCACTCTTCACATCCATTTGTTGTAACTTAAAGTTATGATGAGAAGCATATGCAATCAACATGCGAATGGATTCAAGACGAGCAACGGGAGCAAAGGTTTCACCGTAGTCGATACCCTCGACTTGGGAGTAGCCTTGTGCTACCAAACGAGCCTTGTTGCGAATGATAATTCCATGGGCATCTTGCTTGTTCTTAAATATCCACTTGGTTCCTATGACATTGTGATTCCTGGTTGGTCTTGGCACCAATCTCCACACTTTGTTGCGCTCGAAGTTGTTGAGTTCTTCATGCATGGCATTGAGCCAATCCGGATCTTCTAACACTTCATAGACCTTGTGGGGTTCCACACAAGAGACAAACGCGTGATGCTCACAATAATTTGCTAATTGTCTACGAGTGCTTACCCTCTTTCTTAAGCTTCCAAGAACATTCGTCATGAGATGATCCTTGGTGGAGAGCTTGGAAGCAACCTTGGCGGCACGATGCTCTAATTCCTCCTTGGGGTGAGACGAGGAGTGGTCACTTGATCATCTTGAGCGTCGTCTTGGGCTTGTTCTTGTTCTTGAACTTGCTCGAAGGAGAGAACTTGACCTTGGGCATCACTTGATGTGTCAACATCGTCTTGAGCGTGATCTTGCCCTTGGTCATGTTCTGGAAGATGAGGGCCTTCATGTTGAACTTCGGAAGCGTGTGGGCCTTGGGTTGGTGATGGCTCCACTTGAGTGGAGCTTTGTCCTTCTCCTTCGGCCAAAAGGGGTTCCTCAATGGGTAGGATAAAGCCAACACCCATTCTTCTTATGGCTTGGGGAGGAATTTCATCACCTACATCACAAGTGCCACTTTGCTCCACTTGGGAGCCGTTATTCTCATCAAACTCCACGTTACACGTCTCCTCAATAAGTCCCGTGGATTTATTGAGGACACGGTAAGCATGAGAGTTCGTAGCATAGCCAACAAATATGCCCTCATAAGCTCTAGCCTCAAATTTAGACAACCGAACACCTTTCTTGAGAATGAAACACTTACACCCGAATACCCGGAAGTACTTGAGGTTGGGCTTGTTACCAGTGAGTATCTCGTATGGAGTCTTGTTCAAGCCCTTGCGGAGGTAGAGCCGATTGGATGCATGACACGCGGTGTTGATGGCTTCGGCCCAAAAGTTGTACGGAGACTCGAACTCCGCCATCATGGTCCTTGCCGCATCCATCAACGTCCGGTTCTTCCTCTCTGCAACACCGTTTTGTTGAGGGGTGTAGGGTGCGGAATATTGATGCTTGATTCCCTCATCACTAAGAAACTCATCCAAGGTGTAGTTCTTGAACTCGGTGCCGTTGTCACTTCTTATTGTCAAGATCTTTGCATTGTGTTGACGCTGTGCTTCATTCGCAAAGTCAATGACGGTTTGTTGGGTCTCGCTCTTCCTCTTGAAGAAATACACCCACGTGTACCTTGAGTAGTCATCCACAATCGCCAAGCAATACTTCCTTCCTCCAAGACTATCGAAGGATGGAGGCCCAAAGAGATCCATGTGAAGGACTCCAAAGGCCTCTTTGAATAAATGATAGTCGTGGGAGGGTGAGCCTTCTCATGTAGCTTTCCTTCGATACAGGCACTGCAAGCACGATCTTTAGCAAAACTAACATTCGTTAGTCCACGGACATGGCTCCCCTTGAGGATACTTTGCAAAGATCTCATATTGACATGGGCTAAACGGCGATGCCAAAGCCATCCCACATTAACTTTAGCCATTAGACATGTCGCGGTCTTAGTGGGTCGCTCCGAAAAGTTAATCACATATAGACCGTTCTCGACATGCCCAACAAAGGCTACTTTAAGAGTCTTGCTCCACAAGAGGGTCACGGTATCGATATCAAAGAAAGTGGCAAAGCCCATGATTGCAAGTTGACGAACGGAAAGTAAATTGTATGCAAGGGACTCAACAAGCATGACCTTCTCGATCGTGAGATCATGAGAGATGACCACCTTGCCAAGTACCAATACCTTAGAAGATGAGGTGTCACCCCATTCGACATTGGTGGGCATAGATGGAACCTTGTGCACGTCCACCACCAAGTCCTTGCTTCCGGTCATATGATTTGTAGCTCCGCTATCGAGCAACCATGACCCCCCACCGGAAGCAAACACCTACAAGAGATCAATGCTTGGTTTTAGGTACCCATTTTTTAATGGGTCCTTTGATGTTAGTAACAAGGGTCTTTGGAACCCAAATAGACCATTCAATGTATTCATGAGGAGAACCAACAAATTTGGCATAAACATGCCCATCACTAGCACGGCATAACACATAAGAAGGATAAAAATCGCCGGCTTTGTTGGGAGGGGTGACATTGCCCTTCTTGACATTGTTCTTCTTCTTCTCCTCGGAGGCACTCTCTCCCTCCTTCACAAAGGTTTGCATGAGAGGAGGAGGTCGTTTGGTCTTGTCATTCTTCTTCTTGTTCTTGGAGTCGGGCACGTACCCAACCCCTTCCTTGGCCACAACTCCCTTTTGGTTGATCAAGAGATCGTTGAGGTTCTTCTTGCCTTGTATGCAAGTCGCAAGACCTCTCTCAAGTTGCCCCTTTAGCTTAGCGTTCTCCTCAACGAGATGCACATGCTCACAACACGGGTTAGTAGCATTTGCATTATCAATTAACATCATACGAGAGAAAGTGGCTTTTTCCTTGGTTAGCTTTACTTGAAGTTGATCATGAGACTCTTTGAGGCTAGCATGAGCACCCTTCAAGACCTTGTGAGCCTTGTCAAGTAGATCGAACTCCTCTTTGAGTCTAGCAAGATGAACCTCAAGTTCGGCCTTCTCGGAGTTTAGCACATGAGAAACTATGAGGACATGATCATAATCTTTCTTTAACTTAGCATGATCAACGTTGTGTGACTCCTAAAGAGCCAAATGAAGACCACGCTCTTCCTCAAGAGCATTGGAAAGATCCGAAATCTCATCGGCATAGTTATGACTATGCCCTTCCATCTTAGTGATGGTGTCTTCGTGAGCCTCGATCATGTCATTGGCTTCACCAAGTTGTTCCAAGAGAGCAACAAAGTGCTTCTTGGATTTTTCCCTTGAGTTTGCCCATAAAGGCCTCAAACTCTTTAGCCTCCACATTAGCTCCCTCAAGTTCATTAATGCTATCCGTCGGAGAAGGATGATTAATGATGGTAGTTTTGATATTGGCACTTGGCGGTGATGCTCTCATTGGGTGAGTCGAAGAGAGACACCCGTGAAGTCGTCGCAATGGCAACGGAGGCCATGGCAACCGACTCATCATCTTCATCATCGTCATCATCCTCATTGTACTCTTCGTGTACAACCAATGCCTTGGGAGGAGTCTTCTTGGTGAAGTTGTTCTTGTTGGGGAACGACTTGGCCTTGTCCTTTCGGATGAGCTTGCCACCATTGTCTTCCCTCTTCTCATACGGGCATTCCGCAACAAAATGACTCACGTTGCCGCAATTGTAGCAAGTTCTTACATGTTGCTTGCCCCTTGTGCCACTCGAGTTGTTTTTGCTAAAGTTTGGCCTCGAGTTTTTCTTGCTCCAAAATTGCCTTGAAGCAAGTGCCATGTGTTCATGATATGCATACTTCATGTCTTCGGGGTTGCTCTCCTCTTCTTCCTCTTCTTCTTCTTCAACGGTGAGCTTGGCCTTCAATGCAAGGTTAGGCTTCTTTGCCCGTTGAGAACGGAGCACCGCATTGTCGGCAGTCTTGTCCAAAATGTTCATGGCCACAAACTCATCCAACACTTCGCTTGAGGTCAAAGTGTGGAAGTCCGGTCTTTGACGAATGACGGAGGACATGGCCTTGTGATAGGGCATCATTGCCTTGAGGAATTTGCGCTTGATCCAATTGTTATCCGTGTCCTTGCTCCCGTGATCTCGTAGTGAGACCGCAAGTTTGGTTACTCTCCGATAAAGCTCACGAGGTTCTTCATCTTCTTTCATGGCAAACTCATCGGCCTCATCTTGTACCACCTCATATTTGGAGCGTTGAATGCTTGCGCTTCCCCGGTAGAGAGAGACAACACAATGCCATGCATCTTTGGCCAAGGCGAAGGGACGAAGATGAGGTAGGTCTTCGGGTGGAATTGCATCTTGAATGATGAAGAGAGCATTCTCATTGAATTGATTGTCCGCGGCTTCTCGAGGAGTGAAGTTGCTTGGATCATGTGGATAGAAACCTTCTTCAATGATTCTCCAAAGGTTAGTGTTCACATGATTTAAATGACGTTTAAAGCGATAAACCCAAGAATCAAAATCCTCATTTTTCACAATCTTAGGGGGAGGACCGGCATGATTCAAATGGGTGGAAGGAACCGGTCCACCATAAACAAGTGGTGGTTCCACATGGGCAAAGATTCCGGTGCCATTCTTACCACTAGAAGAAGGAGCCTTAGCGTCCGTCACCTTGTTGGCGGGGTCACCCACTTTCAACGATGCGGTGGATAGTTTAAGCCCCTCAAGAAATTTAGTAAACATGCTTTCAACTTCGGTCGTCATGGAGGTTTTCAATGTCTCCAAGGCCACATTGAACTCCTCACGAGAGACCGAGGTTCCCCCATCTCCAGTAGACGAGATCGGATTCACATCGGAGTGTTCCTCCACACCGTCTACGGTATCAACCATACTCTTTGGACGGTAAAGTCCTTAATAAAGAAACCTGGCTCTGATACCAATTGAAAGGATCGATATTGTTGACTAGAGGGGGGGGGGTGAATAGGCAACTACCAACTTTTAACTTTTCTTTATCAAATTAAACTTTGCATCAAAGTAGGTTGTCTAGATGTGCAACTAGGTGAGGAACCTATATGATGCAATATCAACAAGCAAACAAGCAAGCAAGAGAAGTAACACTAAAGAGTTTGCACAAGTAAAGGTAAGAGATAACCAAGAGTGGATCCGGTGAAGACGAGGATGTGTTACCGAAGTTCCTGCCCTTTGAAGGGAAGTACGTCTCCGTTGGAGTGGTGTGGAGGCACAATGCTCCCCAAGAAGCCACTAGGGCCACCGTATTCTCCTCACGCCCTTACACAATGCGAGATGCCGTGATTCCACTATTGGTGGCCTTGAAGGCGGCGACCGAACCTTTACAAACAAGGTTGGGGCAATCTCCACAACTTAATCGGAGGCTCCCAACAAAACCACGAAGCTTCACCACAATGGACTATGGCTCCGTGGTGACCTCAACCGTCTAGGGTGCTCAAACACCCAAGAGTAACAAGATCCGCTAGGGATGAGTGGGGCAATCAAAAATCTCTTACTGGAAGTGTAGATCAGGGCCTTCTCAACCACTCCCGAGCAAATCAACAAGTTTGATTGGCTAGAGAGATAGATCGGGCGAAAATGGAGCTTGGAGCATTTAATGGAGCTTGAGCAATAAATGGAGCTTGGGGGAGGAAGAGATAGGTGAAAGAGAAGAAGGGGACTCCCTTTTATAGTGGGGGCAACAAACCAACCGTTGCCCCCCACCAACCAGCCCCGCACAGGGCGGTACTACTGCAGAGGGGCGGTATTACCGTCGGGACAGCGGCACTGCCGCGCCAGCCAGCGGCACTGCCGCGCAGAGGAGATAAGAAGGGGAAGGACCCAACCGCGGTACTACCGCGGTGGTAGGGGTGGTACGACCGCTCCTGGAACGGTACTACCGCCTCTACAACCGCGACTAGTGCCACAAAACCCGGCACGAGAAAAAGACCTCTCGAATCGAGGCGGTAGGAGCCAAACTACCCAGCGGTACTACGGCAGCGGGGTCACATGCGGTACTACCGCTGTGGAGCGGTACTACCGCTTGTGACCCTTCGGCCGTACTACCAGTGCGGTACTACCGCTAGGGTGCAGAAGAGAGAGAGAAGCTCTCCAAAGATGATGAGGACGAGGCGGAGGTGCCAAGCACCCCAGGGGTACTACAGCTGTGGAGCCATGGGCGGTACTACCGCTGTGGAGCGGTACTGCCGCTTGTGGCTCCTGAGCGGTACTACCACTGGGTTGTGCGGTACTACCGCTTGGACCCAGACAGGACAAGGAAGAGAGGAGAGAACTCTACAATGGAATGGAAAAGCTCGGACGGTGAGAAGCTGATGTGTACGTGATGATTCCACCAATGCAATACCCCAGCGGACCCCCTCTTGATAGTACGGTGGCCTCTACGCAACTAGTCCACCGAGAAAGAAACGAAAGAGCTACACCGTCTTCAAATACAGTCCGAGGGGAAGAAAGCGTCTCGTGCCAAGGGAGAATCTGTGAATTATTCAAAGCACAAGATTAGTCCGCAAACATGTTGTCATCAATCACCAAAACTACCTTGAGATAGATATGCCGTAACATCATTAATATATGAGGACTTGGGGCAGAGCTTAGTTGCAAGCACGGTGCCAAATGCAAAACAATGGCTCTTCTCACAACAGGAAGCTTTATCACATGCTATGTTTGTGAGGTTGGCTGTCACTCTATGGGCTATATGGTCAGCGAGGAGGAAGGCTATCCATGAAGGGGTGTTCCAGAGCCCACACCCGGTGGATTCCTTTGTTAACAGATTCATAGCTGAGCTCGAAATGATAAAGGAGATCAAACCACCCAACAACACCAACATCCAAGATCCGGCAGCAGGTAATGCTCGCAGACGACCGAGAGCCCACTGCAAGATTTTGCAAAAAAAATCATGTGGACGCAGGGATCAGACGATGGAGAGGATGTTCGGCGGTAGCAATATGCCGGGATCACAACGGTAAGTACCTGGGGAGTTCGGCTCTCATGGTGGCAGGTGTCGACGATCCGGCAATAGCCGAAGCTATAGCTTGTCGGGAAGCATTGTGCCTAGCAGAGGATCTGCACCTCCAACAATTAATTGTGGCCTCTGACCCTAAACAGGTTACAGGGGAGATTGCTAGTGGATCTCAAGGTAGATATGGAGCAATAGTCGCTGAAATTAGGGAACAAGCTTCCCTCTTTAATTGTCAATTTATTTTTGAAGGTAGAGCTAGTAATTTTGAAGCTCGTAGATTAGCGAGATTTGCTTTTTCGTTAGTTTCCGGGGGTCATGTTGTTGGGGAATGTAGCAGAATTTAAAATTTTCTACGCATCGCCAAGATCAATCTATGGAGTTATCTAGCAACGAGGGAAAGGGGAGTGCATCAACATACCCTTGTAGATCTCGAGCGGAAGCGTTCAAGAGAACGGGGTTGATGGAGTCGTACTCGTCATGATCCAAATCACCGATGACCAAGCGCCGAACGGACGGCACCTCCGTGTTCAACACACGTACGGTTGGGAAGACGTCTCCTCCTTCTTGATCCAGCAAGGGGAAGGAGAGGATGATGGAGATCCAGCAGCACGACGGCGTGGTGGTGCAAGCAACAGCGATCTCAGCAGGGCTTCGCCAAGCTCAGCGAGAAGGAGAGCTGTCATGGGAGGGAGAGGGAGACGCCAGGGGCTAGGGTGCGCAGCCCTCCCTCCCCCCTCTTTATATAGGGGTCCAGGGGGCGCCGGCCCCTCTACATCCCATCTAGATGGGGGGCGGCGGCCAAGGGGGGTGGCTTGCCCCCCAAGCCAAGTGGGGCGCCCCCCACCCCTAGGGTTTCCAACCCTAGGCGTAGGGGGAGGCCCAAGGGGGGTGCACCAGCCCATCAGGGGCTGGTTCCCCTCCCACTTCAGTCCATGGGGCCCTCCGGGATAGGTGGCTCCACCCGGTGGACCCCCAGGACCCTTCCGGTGGTCCCGATACAATACCGGTGACCCCCAAAACTTAAGCGGTGGCCGAAACTGGACTTCCTATATACAATTCTTCACCTCCGGACCATTCCAGAACTCCTCGTGACGTCTGGGATCTCATCCGGGACTCCGAACAACTTTCTGGTTACCGCATACTAATATCTCAACAACCCTAGCGTCACCGAACCTTAAGTGTGTAGACCCTACGGGTTCGGGAGACACGCAGACATGACCGAGACGACTCTCCGGTCAATAACCAACAGCGGGATCTGGATACCCATGTTGGCTCCCACATGCTCCTCGATGATCTCATCGGATGAACCACGATGTCGAGGATTCAATCAATCCCGTATAAAATTCCCTTTGTCAATCGGTACGTTACTCGCCCGAGACTCGATCGTCGGTATCCCAATACCTCGTTCAATCTCGTTACCGGCAAGTCACTTTACTCGTACCGTAATGCATGATCCCGTGATCAACCACTTGGTCACATTGAGCTCATTATGATGATGCATTACCGAGTGGGCCTAGAGATACCTCTCCGTCATACGGAGTGACAAATCCCAGTCTCGATTCGTGCCAACCCAACAGACACTTTCGGAGATACCCGTAGTGCACCTTTATAGTCACCCAGTTACGTTGTGACGTTTGGCACACCCAAAGAACTCCTACGGTATCCGGGAGTTGCACGATCTCATGGTCTAAGGAAATGATACTTGACATTCGGAAAAGCTCTAGCAAACGAACTACACGATCTTTGAGCTATGCTTAGGATTGGGTCTTGTCCATCACATCATTCTTCTAATGATGTGATCCCGTTATCAATGACATCTAATGTCCATAGTCAGGAAACCATGACTATATTTTGATCAACGAGCTAGTCAACTAGAGTCTCACTAGGGACGTGTTATGGTCTATGTATTCACACATGTATTATGATTTCCGGATAACACAATTATAGCATGAACAATAGACAATTATCATGGACAAGGAAATACAATAATAACCATTTTATTATTGCCTCTAGGGCATATTTCCAACAGTCTCCCACTTGCACTAGAGTCAATAATCTAGTTACATTGTGATGAATCGAACACCCATAGAGTTCTGGTGTTGATCATGTTTTGCTCTAGGGAGAGGTTTAGTCAACGGATCTGCTACATTCAGGTCCGTATGTACTTTACAAATATCTATGTCTCCATTTTGAACACTTTCACAAATGGAGTTGAAGCGACGCTTGATATGCCTGGTCTTCCTGTGAAATCTGGGCTCCTTGGCAAGGGCAATAGCTCCAGTGTTGTCACAGAAGAGAGTCATCGGGCCCGACGCATTGGGAATGACTCCTAGGTCGGTAATGAACTCCTTCACCCAGATTGCTTCTTGTGCTGCCTCCGAGGCTGCCATGTACTCCGCTTCACATGTAGATCCCGCCACAACGCTTTGCTTGCACTGCACTAGCTTACTGCCACACCATTCAAAATATACACGTATCCGGTTTGTGACTTAGAGTCATCCAGATCTGTGTCGAAGCTAGCATCGACGTAACCCTTTACGACGAGCTCTTCATCACCTCCATAAACGAGAGACATATCCTTAGTCCTCTTCAGGTACTTCAGGATATTATTGACCGCTGTCTAGTGTTCCATGCCGGGATTACTTTGGTACCTTCCTACCAAACTTACGGCAAGGTTTACATCAGGTCTGGTACACAGCATGACATACATAATAGACCCTATGGCCGAGGCATAGGGGACAACACTCATCTTTTCTCTATCTTCTGCCGTGGTCGGGCATTGAGCCGTGCTCAATTGCATACCTTGCAATACAGGCAAGAACCCCTTCTTGGACTGATCCATATTGAACTTCTTCAATATCTTGTCAAGGTACGTACTTTGTGAAAGACCAATGAGGCGTCTCGATCTATCTCTATAGATTTTGATGCCTAATATATAAGCAGCTTCTCCAAGGTCCTTCATTGAAAAACACTTGTTCAAGTAGGCCTTTATGATTTCCAAGAATTCTATATCATTTCCCATCAATAGTATGTTATCCACATATAATATGAGAAATGCTACGGAGCTCCCACTCACTTTCTTGTAAACACAGACTTCTCCATAAGTCTGTGTAAACCCAAACGCTTTGATCATCTCATCAATTCGAATGTTCCAACTCCGAGATGCTTGCACCAGCCCATAGATTGAGTGTTCGAGCTTGCACACCTTGTTAGCATTCTTAGGATCGACAAAACCTTCCGGCTGCATCATATACAATTCTTCCTTAAGAAAGCCGTTAAGGAATGCCGTTTTGACGTCCATTTGCCATATCTCATAATCATAGAATGCGGCAATTGCTAACATGATTCGGACGGACTTCAGCTTCGCTACGGGTGAGAAAGTCTCATCGTAGTCAACCCCTTGAACTTGTCGATAACCCTTAGCGATGAGTCGAGCCTTGTAGATGGTCACATTACCATCTGCGTCTGTCTTCTTTTTAAAGATCCATTCATTTTCTATGGCTCACCAATCATCGGGCAAGTCAGTCAAAATCCATACTTTGTTTTCATACATGGATCCTATCTTGGATTTCATGGCTTCTAGCCATTTGTCGGATTCTGGGCCCGCCATCGCTTTCTCATAGTTCGAAGGTTCACCGTTGTCTAACAACATGATTTCCAAGACAGGGTTGCCGTACCACTCTGGTGCGGAACGTGTCCTTGTGGACCTACGAAGTTCAGTAGAAATTTGATCTGAAGTTTCATGATCATCATCATTAACTTCCTCTCTAGCCGGTGCAGGCACCTCAGGAACATTTTCTTGAGCTGTGCCACTCTCCGGTTCAAGAGGCAATACTTCATCAATTTCTACTTTCCCTCCACTTACTTCTTTTGAGAGAAACTCTTTCTCTAGAAAGGATCCATTCTTGGCAACAAATATCTTGCCTTCGGATCTGAGGTAGAAGGTATACCCAATAGTTTATTTAGGGTATCCTATGAAGACACATTTTTCCGACTTGGGTTCGAGCTTTTCCGGTTGAAGTTTCTTGACATAAGCATCGCATGCCCAAACTTTTAGAAACGACAGCTTAGGTTTCTTCCCAAACCATAATTCATACGGTGTCGTCTCAACGGATTTTGACGGAGCCCTATTTAAACTGAATGCGGCAGTCTCTAAAGCATAGCCCCAAAATGACAGCGGTAGATCGGTAAGAGACATCATAGATCGCATCATATCCAATAGAGTGCGATTACGACGTTCGGACACACCATTACGCTGAGGTGTTCCAGGCGGCGTGAGTTGTGAAACTATTCCACATTTCCTTAAGTGCGTGCCAAATTCGTGACTCAAGTATTCTCCCCCATGATCTGATCGCAAGAACTTGATTTTCCTGTCACGTTGATTCTCAACCTCACTCTGAAATTCCTTGAACTTTTCAAAGGTGTTAGACTTGTGTTTCATTAAGTAGACATACCCATATCTACTCAAGTCATCAGTGAGGGTGAGAACATAACGATAGCCACCGCGAGTCTCAACACTCATTGGACCACACACATCAGTATGTATGATTTTCAATAAGTTGGTTGCTCGCTCCATTGTTCCTGAGAACGGAGTCTTAGTCATTTTACCCATGAGGCATGGTTCGCACGTGTCAAATGGTTCGTAATCAAGAGACTCCAAAAGTCCATTTATATGGAGCTTCTTCATGCGTTTGACACCTATGTGACCAAGGCGGCAGTGCCACAAGTATGTGGGACTATCATTATCAACCTTACATCTTTTGGTATTCACACTATGAATATGTGTAACATTACGCTCGAGATTCATTAAGAATAAACCATTCACCAGCGGGGCATGACCATAAAACATATCTCTCATATAAATAGAACAATCATTATTCTCGGATTTAAATGAGTAGCCATCTCGAATTAAACGAGATCCTGATACAATGTTCATGCTCAAAGGTGACACTAAATAATAATTATTGAGCTTTAAAACTAATCCCGTAGGTAAATGTAGAGGTAGCGTGCCGATGGCGATCACATCGACCTTGGAACCATTCCCGACGCGCATCGTCACCTTGTCCTTCGCCAGTCTCCGCTTATTCCGCAGCTCCTGCTTTGAGTTATAAATGTGAGCAACCGCACCGGTATCAAATACCCAGGAGCTACTATGAGTACTAGTAAGGTACACATCAATTACATGTATATCACATATACCTTTAGTGTTGCTGGCCTTCTTGTCCGCTAAGTATTTGGGACAGTTCCGCTTCCAATGACCACTTCCCTTGCAATAAAAAACACTCAGTCTCGGGCTTGGTTCCATTCTTTGGCTTCTTCCCGGCAGCTTGCTTACCGGGCGCGGCAACCCCCTTGCCGTCCTTATTGAAGTTCTTCTTACCGTTGCCTTTCTTAAACTTAGTGGTTTTATTCACCATCAACACTTGATGTTCCTTTTTGATCTCCACCTCCGCTGATTTCAGCATTGAATATACGTCAGGAATGGTCTTTTTCATCCCCTACATATTGAAGTTCATCACAAAGCTCTTGTAGCTCGGTGGAAGCGACTGAAGGATTCTGTCAATGACCGCGTCATTCGGGAGATTAACTCCCAGCTGAGTCAAGCGGTTGTGCAACCCAGACATTTTGAGTATGTGCTCACTGACAGAACTATTTTCCTCCATCTAACAACTGAAGAACTTGTCGGAGACTTCATATCTCTCGACCCGGGTATGAGCTTGGAAAACCATTTTCAGCTCTTCGAACATCTCATATGCCCCGTGTTGCTCAAAACGCTTTTGGAGCCCCGGTTCTAAGCTGTAAAGCATGCCACACTGAACGAGAGAGTAATCATCAGCACGCTGCTGCCAAGTGTTCATAATGTCTTGGTTCTCTGGGATGGGTGCGTTACCTAGCGGTGCTTCTAGAACATAATCTTTCTTGGCAGCTATGAGGATGATCCTCAGGTTCCGGACCAAGTCCGTATAGTTGCTGTCATCATCTTTCAGCTTGGTTTTCTCTAGGAACGCGTTGAAGTTGAGGGCAACATTAGCGTGGGTCATTTGATCTACAAGACATATTGCAAAGATTTTAGACTAAGTCCATGATAATTAAGTTCATCTAATCAAATTATTCAATGAACTCCCACTCAGATAGACATCCCTCTAGTCATCTAAGTGAAACATGATCCAAGTCAACTAGGCCGTGTCTGATCATCACGTGAGACGGACTAGTCAACATCGGTGAACATCTTCATGTTGATCGTATCTTCTATACGACCCATGCTCGACCTTTAGGTCTTCCGTGTTCCGAGGCCATGTCTGTACATGCTAAGCTCGTCAAGTCAACCTAAGTGTATTGCGTGTGTAAATCTGGCTTACACCCGTTGTATTCGAACATAGAATCTATCACACCCGATCATCACGTGGTGCTTCGAAACCACGAACCTTCGCAATGGTGCACAGTTAAGGGAAACACTTTCTTGAAATTATTGCGAGGGATCATCTTATTTAAGCTACCGTCGTTCTAAGCAAATAAGATGTAAAACATGATAAACATCACATGCAATCAAATAGTGACATGATATGGCCAATATCATTTTGCTCCTTATGATCTTCATCTTCGGGGCGCCATGATCATCGTCGTCACCAGCATGACGCCATGATCTCCATCATCATGATCTCCATCATCGTGTCTTAATGAAGGTGTCTCGTCATCTATTACTTCTACTACTATGGCTAACGGTTTAGCAATAAAATAAAGTAATTACATGACGTTATATGTTGACACGCAGGTCATAAATAAATTAAGACAACTCCTATGGCTCCTGCCGGTTGTCATACTCATCGACATGCAAGTCGTGATTCCTATTACAAGAACATGATCAATCTCATGCATCACATATATCATTCATCACATCTTTTTGGCCATATCACATCACATGGCACATGCTGCAAAAACAAGTTAGACGTCCTCTAATTGTTGTTGCAAGTTTTTTACGTGGCTGCTATAGGTTTCTTAGCAAGAACGTTTCTTATCTATGTCAAAACCACAACGTGATATGCCAATTTCTATTTACCCTTCATAAGAACCCTTTTCATCGAATCCGATCCGACTAAAGTGGGAGAGACAGACACCCGCTAGCCACCTTATGCAACTAGTGCATGTCAGTCGGTGGAACCAGTCTCACGTAAGCGTACGTGTAAAGTCGGTCCGGGCCGCTTCATCCCATGATGGCGCCGAATCAAGATAAAACTAGTAACGGCAAGTAAATTGACAAAATTGACGCCCACAACAATTTGTATTCTACTCGTGCATAAAAACGTCTTACATTATGGGACGGAGGGAGTATATATAATATGTTGTTGCGAACATATAAAAATGTTTTATCTTTCTTAAAAGAGAGTCTGAAAACTGTTTCGGGTCTGACAAGTGGAATTTGGAATAGCAAAACAATGCATGTTACCAGGGCACTGATCAGTACTACTGGTACTAATATATCCTCCTCGTCCGGCCCAGCCGACACCCGCCACTGTTGGACACAGCATGACCTCAACGCTGCCACAATCCGACGCGCACGAGCGATACCGCATCTCGATCGCCCGCTGGCCGGCCGGCCATGCAACAGCCGCCGCCTCTCAGCCTCAGCCTCTCCTCCGATCCCTACGCGCACATGCACAACTACTTACAACTGTTCATGCATACGATACGCGCGCACCGCACGTACGTAGCGCGCAGGGAATTGTTCCGGCGACGGCCGGGGGCCACCAACCACGTGAATGCTCCCCGGCCCCCACACCGCGCTCCCCTCCCTCCCCAGCTATCACCTTCATTTCAAGCATCACACCTCCGTCCGTCCCCCTCACTTCACTAGCACCCAGGTTCACCTCCCCGCCAACGTCGCTCTCGGCCCGTCCGCCCGCCCGCTCCCCGCGCGCGTCTCCACTACCCCCTCCCTGCCAGATCGCCTGCTCCAGCCGCGCGCGGCGGCCGGCCGGCAGGCGGGCTAACCTCCAAGCCGCATCATGGACTCCCCGGGCACCGCCGGCCCTCCGTCCTCCTCCGCCGCGGGCGACGCGCAGCAGCCGGTGGCGCTGGCGGTGGCGCCCCCGCAGCCGCAGCCGATGCCCCCGCCGCCGCAGCAGCTGAGCAGGTACGAGTCGCAGAAGCGGCGGGACTGGAACACGTTCCTGCAGTACCTGCGCAACCACCGCCCCCCGCTGACGCTGGCGCGCTGCAGCGGCGCGCACGTCATCGAGTTCCTCAAGTACCTCGACCAGTTCGGCAAGACCAAGGTGCACGCGTCCGGCTGCGCGCACTACGGCCAGCCCAGCCCGCCCGCGCCCTGCCCCTGCCCGCTCCGCCAGGCCTGGGGCTCCCTCGACGCGCTCATCGGCCGCCTCCGCGCCGCCTACGAGGAGAGCGGCCACGCGCCCGAGTCCAACCCCTTCGCCGCGCGCGCCGTGCGGATCTACCTCCGCGAGGTCCGCGACGGCCAGGCCAAGGCCAGGGGCATACCCTACGAGAAGAAGAAGCGCAAGCGCACGCCCGCGCTCCCTGCCGGCGCTGCCGGGGAGGGGGCGAGCTCGTCGTCGGTCGCCGCGGCTGTCCCGGGCCGCGGCGAAGGAGGAGAGCAAAGTGGCAGCGGCACCACGGCGGCTTCACCACTGCCGTCACCCACCGGCGCCCAGGCTGAAGGGAGTAGCGTCGCTGCTGCTCCAAGCACCTCCCGAGTATAGTAGAATCAATCACCTCGCCGACAAGAGACCTCCCTCCTTGTCGTATTTGCTTCCCTACGTACGTGTCGGTAATGTATACATCGTTCGCGCTTATTTTGCAAGGTTTGAGCTATATTTCTCTTGCCATTTGATTTCACTATCCTTCTCCTTTTTCTTGTTTAATTTCTTCTTGTTGTCGATCGAGTCCTTATGATTCTAGCTACCTAGGTCAGTGAGTAGCTGAGTAAGTATGTGCCAGTCGGCAAATGGTAATTGAGATTTGAATATTGGAGTTTTGGGAGCTGAACAATTGATCAGTGCTAGCTGTGGTGTTTTGCTCATGTCCAAATGTCCCATACATACCCTCATGGTGACATAACCGCAAGATTTGAGGTAAATTGGGTATTTAAGATCTCCCATTGCAAGGAATCTCTCCATTTTCTTTTGATTACCATGCATTGTTTCCTCTATACAAAGTTCTTGCCAAACATTTGGACACTGCTACAGTGAGTCGCTGTACTGTGTACTGGCACATGCATTTTCACTTCAAGTTTGTGTTCCACTAATACTGTGCAAATGGAGACATACGCAGGTGCAAATTAAAAGCTTGCATGAATGGTGCATGTACTCCTCTGGTGCACACATACAGTAGTCAAGTGTACGACCTCCTCAACCACATTTCGAGAGAGAGTAATTAGCATGCGTGCATTTCTTAATTTAATTAGCTGTAACTTCAGTTTATTTTTACTTGATAAACTAGTCAAATTTGAACCTGTAAAATCTGATCTATAATTGAGACCGAATGCCCTGGATTTTGATCCGAGGGTACTGCTTGAAAGGAGGAGTACTGAACTCAAGGCAGATCGATCTTCTCTGGTCGCCGGCCGGATGGGACACTGTACACTCACTGCATGCGGCCGGGGAGTGCTCTAGGCCCATGGCGGCGGCGACCACACGTGCGGGCGCGCTACCGGCCGGCCCACTGTTGCTCTTTCTCCAAAGATCTCGTCCCCCACTCCATCTTCCAGCTCCGACGTGCGCGGCTGGCCGGCCATGCACCCCTCTGCATGCATGCATGGCTGGTGCAACTTCCGTGAGCGTAGTTTCGATGCCCACTCCACAAAGACCTCTTCCTTGCATTTTTTTTACCCTACCTCGCCTTGATCTATTTTCCTTTTCCCCATGTTACTTTATATCCGGAGGGGTAGAAATATCAGATTTCCAGATTGAAATGATTAACACAACTTACAGACTGCCTTCTGTATTTCCACCTTCTCTTCTCACACCTTGTCGCCAGGCTTTAATTTGACCGACCTCCATTCCCCCATGCATTTTTGGCCGCAGCCGCCATTGTCGATCCCCTTTTCTGAGGACAGAGAGAGGGAGAGAGACGGAGAATAAGAAAAGGAGATAGGCAAAGATGAAGAACAGTAGCTAGCCTTTTCCTCTCCTCCCCTCACTTTCTCGCCAAGGGACGCACGGCGTGTGTCGTGTGCAGTGCCCTGGATCGATAGCTAGGCCTGATCGACCCGAGAAAAGGGATGATGCTAGTGAATCGCTAGCTAGCTCGCCTCGATCTCCATCGGTCGTCTTTTGCATGGCCCCTCCTCGCATCATTTCATCATCTCATGGATCAGGCAGGCAGGCTGGCCCGGCCTCACGCTGACCGGCCGGCGTCCATCCATCCGTGATCCGCCAAATCGATCGGCACTGTGGCTAAGCACTGTGCATCCACTTTGCACATTTTTACACGACAGCGTACGTGACCCCACCGTGCAAACACTCCCTGAGCATAAACCACCGACTTCCCGCGTGCTCGCTTTTAAGACTCTTGACATAAATCAATCAATGGGGTAGACCAGATTTTGGTTGCTAAATGGGGACGAAGCTAGAAAAAATGGGCACTGGTGTCAAGCTTTGTTCACTCTAGCGTAAACTATAGCAGTGCAACATACATAATATTGGAGTGCGCCATATAGAGAGAGAAAATATACAATGATTCGATAATAATATTATTACATTAAAAAAGTCATACCGAGTACAGGCTGAGCAAAGTCATAAAGCCAAAGGTTAACTTAAAGCACTTCATGTTGTTACTTTCTGAAAAGGATGAACAAAAGAAAATATCACAACAATGTTACGAAAAAATAATACAAAAAATAAATATCATTAAGCAAAAATATAAAGTGACATGAGGCTCACATTTTATAACCTCCTTTCTCAATCTTCCATCTTATTAAATAGATCAATCACATCATCATTTGTAATAGTAGAAAATATATCTTTCCCCGCATAGCAAATCAATCACTCATTTAGGAACTCGACACCCATTTTGTTGCGCAAAACACTCTTGACAATATTCATTGCTGAAAAGCATCTCTCCACTGACGTTGTGGCAACCGTCAAAATTTGCACGAACTTTAGAAGTTGATACACCAAAGGAAAAACAAGATGCTTCCTAGTGCCCATCAACACTTTAGCAAGATCATCCATGACATCCAAATTGGCAAATCTTTGGTACGCTCGGACACTGTCAATATAATTCCAATGTTCCTGGACAAGATAAATCAATTGTGTTGAACTGAAATCATCAGGATATAACTCAGCTAACTTTAATAAACTCTTCAAGTTAAAAACAGTAGATGAGTTTTTTGGGTTGAAAGAAGCCATGTGAATAAGCAATGAATACTTTACTTCATGAATCTTTCATTGAACTCCCTAAGTTGCCGATCAATAATAGAATTAAGACACACTATTTGGTAATGATAGAGGTTTGTTTTATTGGGTCTTTTTTGCTGTGTACATTGGTTCTTGGAGCCTATAAGGTCCTCTAGTTAAATATATCCGTCTGATCTCGTGTTACTTCTTAGGATTCTTAGTGTACTGTGATATTCTTTTTGGATCAGCTGGATCAGGAGGGAGATCATCCAAATTTATTTCTGTTGGAATAGTAGTACCAACGCTTGATACATGAGTATGATCTTGTCTAAGTCTAAGTGACCTTGAAGTCCCTGCTGCAACTAATAGTAGTGGTCGTTTTCACAAAAATCTGTCCATAACCTCCTAGTCGTACATGAATCAAGGGAGAGAACAGCAAAAATTTTAATTATTCAGTTACGAAATTTAGTCTAAAGGCTAAAGGTAATACACATGCGTGTCGCGAGGCATACCTGGGAAGAGTCGATCTAGACTTGGTGGATTAGCACCAGATTATGCCGCAACAATCGGCTGACCGACGTCCACAAATTAGATCAAAATCCCTTTGCTTCGTTGGCTCGTCTCTCTATAATTCCACCAGGTGGCACCTGCAAGGAATTATCACATCGGAAGGGGATTGGGGAATTAGGGATTGAGGGGAGGCGACGAGACGAAGAGGGAGGAACTCGTGTGCATACAAGCGTATCTGCGTATAGGAAATTAAGGAATAAGGAACGACTACTTTTGGGTTGTGTGGAACGACCGCATATCTTTTTAGTGACTGTGGGCTTCCACGGTTGGGTTGGAATTAGCTTGTGCTTTGGGCTTCTCCGGCTGGGCTGGGGTCAATCATTTTTTTGGGCTGGGGTCAAAGACAAATCCTATAACAATATTACTTCAGGTTACGATCGGCACTGGTGTCAATTGACACCAGCCCTTACACGGGAGCTCCGTCCCTGTTGCTAAAGGTAAATCGTCCCTTATATTTTTTTTACCGAGAGGGGTCGAGATTCGCGGTTATCGCACAAAAGAAATCAAACAATTCCGACTTGTATTTGTTAGATTAAGATGATGAACCATTTTCACCATTCACACAATGCAACTTCTTCCCTCTGCCCATGAGAAAAAAACTTCATCCATTGGAGTGCCTAGTGGATGTTTCCTTCCACAGTCATGCATTTTGCCTATGTTCTTTCAGCTAGGGCCGCTTTTTAATTTTTATCACTAGTAAAAGCATATTCTATTTCCGACTATACAGCTAGGACTCTCGGAATTCACCACCCTTAGCTACTTTTTACACTTCCGTTTGGGCAGTCCTAGTGCACTATATCAATGATATTTAATACACAATCTGTTTATATCAATTGAATTGCAAAAACATCTTACATTTATGAATGGGGGTAGTAGATAGTTAGATATAGTGGTGCCAGTGTACTATATCTTAGTGTTGTATCTAAAACAACCCTCGTAATGTATTTTGTGAGAGAAATGTTATGGGATGTCCTGGTTTTGGGTGCTAAGGTCAATGTCTAGATTAAGATATGGTTGCTCTCTCTTACCTATGAACGAATGCAATGATACAAGCATTGAGAGTGCCCTTCAAACTTGGACTATTATATCAGAGTTCATGTGGGATTGTTTGCTTGGTAAACCCATTTACCAAGGAGGACTAGGACACGACAGTTAGTCGAAGAAGCTAGAATTGTCCATATGTAACCAAATGTGGACCACAATCACTATAATATATATACAACGGATAATAACCATACGAGAAAATGAATTTTGAGTTTAACTTTTTTCGGTAATAATGTCATTCACATGATGCAATTTAGAGTCATGCAAGACTAGCTACTACTTGCAAACTTCTATACGAACTCGATCATCTTGATATTTTGCCTGGTAAAACCATTTACCGAGGAGGGCTACAAATCAAAGACTTATATTTGCTTCTCTATAATCACCCGGTCCCCATTGGGAGCTAGATGGAACTTGGAGATTTGAAATTTCTTCACGAGGCATTCCCATGAAAACGCTAGGTTGACTACTCTCTCGACATACTGCGATGATTCAACCTGCGGGGTCTTAAAGGCTTATGCTATTATCTCATTGGATTGCCTCTTCACCATTTCATATGAAATAGGCATATAGGGAAAAATGTCGATATTGGCCCTCATCAGAAATTAACATCACAAAAAAGTCCCTATCTCTAACAAGATTTAGGAGTATTTTTTCTTTTGGAAAATCGTGCGGTAAACATATTTTGGACCCGAGAGTGTGGTTGCCATCTACCCATTGTATGTTTTCTGGAATTCATCAACCCCATTGTTGTGGAAACCATATATCGACCAACTTTGAATGCCCTGTTCGCCCGCCATCTATGGCCCTCCGTATGTGACCAGTTACATTGTTCCTTGTTCCTTTTGTCATTTTTGTACATGTCACATATAGTCATATTTAAGTTCCAATTTTTACACACACATACTTGTAACCATCTTCTACATGCATCATTTATGTAGGATTTTTTTCACGCATATAAAGTGTATATTTTAGCCATATAAAACTATAGGCTTTAGATATCCATGTATAGGTTTAGAACATTTCATCTACTCAGTCCTCCGCCAGGGAGTCACCTTGTGGCACGCAGGGGCGGGGCACCAACCCCTTTCTTTTCCTTTTGGGTTTCAACTTTTAATCTTTTATATCTTTTGAATCAATAGTTCAAATTAAGTTTTGTTTTCATATTCATATTTGAGAGTCGGCGTTGAAGATGCCCTAAGCTTTAATGGACACTCGACAAAAGTGCTTTATTAACTTGGTGATGATGTGAGCAATGCAAGACAAGTTTATGCCTATATTCGCCCTTCCAGTACACCATGCTTAGCCTAGCCAGGTCATGAGCTACTCCCATACAATTATGTTTTATTATTACACTTTTGTCCTAATTAACATCCATGATGCACCCTTTGCTTAATTTTCTTTTGGTTTAGGTCCGTTGAGTTCATCTTATAGTAGCAAGCTAGGCACATGATCAAGGAATGCCTCAGGCTAGCTAGCTAGCTAGCTTGGCT
The DNA here is from genome assembly GCF_002162155.2 of Triticum dicoccoides. NCBI lineage: Eukaryota > Viridiplantae > Streptophyta > Magnoliopsida > Poales > Poaceae > Triticum > Triticum dicoccoides. Next base: position 506,403,183 of record NC_041380.1, read on the forward strand.
ATAATAGCTAACCTGTGCTGTTGCTTGTGCTTTATTCGATCGGGAGCCGTGGTTGCAACGTCGGATCGGCCGGGTATCCTTTTGTAGGGAGTAGTAGTGTAGTATTTTTCTAGTTTTATTACTACTAGAGGACGTAGTACTGGGTGTACGGAGGGGCCATATTATTTGGGGAGGGGCAGAGGCATCATCGGATTCTCGATCTGTGATGATTGGGGCAGCTACGTTATTAAATTTTGCGCCCGTACGTACAGTACAGTACATTCGTTGCGCAGCGGCCACCCCGATCGACCCCTCGTCGCTTTGTTCTTTCCGGTCCTAGGTACGTCGGTCGTGTTGACCGGCGACCGAGAACGCAGATGGCAACAAGACAATAGTTAGTTAACCTCAAAAGCTAGTTTTTCGCAAAAAAAGAAAAACCCTCAAAGCTAGTGATTCAAACCGTTTACGCATCACGAATCAACCTGTGATTGCATGGTTAGATGTATAGTGGTATCCCTAGCCCACTAGGGTTCAAGTCTTGGTGCTCGCATTTATCTTGAATGATATGTCGGCTCAGTCTCTCGAAGATTCTCGTAGGGGTATGATGTGCATGTGCGCGTTCATAGGGATGAGTATATGCGTGTATATATGAATGCTTGCGTCTGTAATTTGTTAAAAAAAATGTTTACGAGTCTGAATGATACGATGATGGGATTGTGCACATACAATATTTTCCATTACTTGGAGTTTTGGATGAGCTAACTATAATGCATGTGACCCAGTGGTCGTAATTTAGAATAAAAAATTACAGCCCATTTTAGGTCCATGTTTAGGGTCAGTTCTTTTGGGCAATTTTCCCAGAATTGACCTCCTCCCCAGCTTCTCCCAGAATTGCCACTTAATATTTTTTTACAATTCCTAGCTATTTAAGGTTTAATTAGCTAGGAATTGTAAAAAAATATTAAGTGGCAATTCTGGGAGAAGCTGGGGAGGGGGTCAATTCTAGAAGAATTGCCCAAAAGAACTGGCCCTTAGACGAGAGTGCAATGGCAACCCGTTAATAGAGAGATGAAGTATAATTAAGTTTATTTGCCCACTTTCCTCAATCAACTTCGGTTTTTTTCTGAATGAATTAGTCGGTGCATGTAATTCGAGTATGCACTAAAATATGTTTGCCGACTCGTTATGTTTATTCTGTTACATTGATCCTTTGGATACTTACAAAGTTACAAAGGTCAAGGATTATACGCCTGAGTTATGGATCATGCAATTGACGCACCCAATCACGAACCAGCTCGCGGAGTGTGGTGATTGAACTGATGCGTGTGTGCACCCACATACGCATGTGTGAATAAATAGCTTGTGGCCACTGCGCGGTAGAATGTCACTGTTGGTGGAACAAATAGGGAACTGCACGAGAGCTCGCAGATGTTTCCACATTCTACTGTTCTCTCCTTTTCAGAAGTCGCAGTTCTGTGCAGGGTGCACAGTACATAAGGTACTGTTTTTGTACTGCCCTACGTACGTGTGTGTAAGGGAGAGAACATGCATGCCGACGCTGCTGCAGGTAGAAGACACAAGCACGCTGCGTTTCGTACTTTTTCTCTATTACCATCTGCTGATCGACCCACACCAATGATGATCCTTCTTCATTTCTTAGATCAAGTGTCGATCTGGAAATTTTGGGTCAGAACTACACTTGACTAAAGTCGGTCTTGTGGGGGGATATGCGTGTGGAGCGTAAGTTCACCAGTATTTTCTTTCTTTGTAAATATGAATGTTTTCTTTTTTGTAAATATTTCGTAACTTTTCCGAGTTCCATGGGGTTCTCGAAAAATCTTGATTTCTATGATCATTAGAATTCCCATATACTCCCGCAGTCGGTCTTGTGGGGGGAATATGAGGGTGGAACCTAACTTCACCGGTGTTTTTCTTTTTTGTAAATATGAATGTTCCTTTTATTTTGTGAATATTTTGTAACCTTTTCTGAGTTCCATGGTGTTCTAGAAAAATCTTGATTGCCATGATTATTAGAATTATTGTACTTCGTTGATTAATTTACCACGTTTATATATGTTTCTTCTTATCCCCCTCCCCCTCCCCAATCCTATTCTTGATTTCTTTTCTTTTTGCTAGCTTGCCAAATGTACGGCCAGCGAAGCCGGGCCGCGCTCCGGGATGGTGTCGGCGGGGCAGATTTGTCCCTCTCGCACCCGTCCTCCCCCGGCCCCGCAGCCCCGATCCAGCCATGGCACGCCGCGGGCGCCACCCCCACTCGCCCTCCCAGCTGCTGCCCACCTCCTACTTGTTCGGAGGTGGATCTGGCGTGTCCTGGCCGCGGCCATGGCCGCCCTTCCCAGTAGCCATCCCCTCCCCCGCCGGCGGCGCAGACCAGCCTGCTGCTGGTGCTGGTGCCGCTGCTTGCCGTGGTCGGGCGCGGGTGATGTGGCTGGTTGCAGGGGCACACGCGACCTGCCTTGTGCAGCCCCCCCTCCGGCGGGCCTTCCTCCATCTCGAGTAGCGGTGATGGTTCTTGCCCGCGCGGTGAAGAGGAAACAGTGGTAGTGGCAGGCGCGGAGCACCTCGCGTCGGGGTCCTTGCTAGCGCTGCTCCGGTCCTGGCGGCCTCAGACCCGCATTCTCTGGTGTCTCTGGGCTACTGGCGTGCTCTACCGAGCGGCTTTGGCCTTGGCAACGAGTAGCTGAATTCCTTCCGGCTTGCTTGGTTCGCTGATGTCCCGATGGCTACGGCCACGACAACTCGGATCTGCGTTCCTCTAGTCCTAGCTTGCCGGCATTGCAGGTCACCGTCGCCTCCCCCTCGCGGTGGTCTTCACTTCACCGTCGGCCCTACGTACCTGTATACCTTAAAGCCTCCCCCTTTTGCTTGATCTAATGCTCGTGGGTTCGGAGGCAGTGCCACCCTTCGGCGGCAGGTGCAGCCACACCACCCCTCTGACGCGGCGGCTCCGACCAGCATTGCTCCCTCATCATCGATTCCACTTTTGGCGGCTCTGGGATTGCTCAGCCTCAGGCCAGGGAGAAACCCCTGCTCGGATTGCTGATGCTGGCAGCAGCAAAGCCTGCGGGTGTCGTTTTCCTTCTTGGAGGCGCTGCCATGGCCTTCGGTTGCGCCCCTCTTCGAGCTCAGGGGAAACCCTACGTCTGGATCCTCCAGACCGGATGGCAACGGTGTCTCGATGCCGTCTTCCTTCTTGAAGGCGCTATCTTGCTCGCTCGCGGTGTCCCCGAAGTTGGATTTGGCTATGTTGGAGGGATTGCTGGTTTGGTGCTGCCGCCCTAGGTTTGGGCTTGGTAGGTTTAGCTGTGTTGTATTCTCCGTTTGGGCCGAGCATCCATCGTCTTCGCTGCTCCGGTCACCATGTTCACGCATGCCTGCGTTCGTGTCATGGGTTGTACCCATCGTTGTACTCATTGTATTCCTTCTATCAATGAAATGATATGCAAGCTTTACGTATTCACGAAAAAAAGCTTGCCACATGTGTGAAACATCCATCACATCATAATGAAAGCCCCTTCTACTGTACTCCCTCTGTTCACAAATATAAGATGTTATAACTTTTTCTGAATTGTATATAGACACACTTTAGTGTGTGTTTGTTAACTCATTTCAGTTCGAATGCGATCCATATTGAAATATCCAAAACATGTTA
>NC_041380.1:506407204-506487519 GCF_002162155.2 Triticum dicoccoides
ACCAAATTTAGATGGTTTTGACACTTACTCGAAATAGGCTTTCTCCCCGCTTTATGTATAGAGCAACAACATCAGTCAAAGTACATGGCCGAACGATACAAGGTGGGGAGGTAGCCCTCTTACAAAGCAGATCCCAAGACAATCGGATCACGCAAATATGGTACCGGAAGAGAAAATAGAGAGACTTACAATGCCACGCTACGCCCTAACACACCTAAGCTCCACGGCAATGCCCTCATGAGGAAAGATAGCGCGAATCGTCATCGCTGTCGAGTCCGAAGCGGACATGGATTTTCATCTGGAACCTGGCGCAAAGAGGAGAACCACAACGGCGTCTTCATGAAGAGAGCACCACTGCCGTTGGCGCCAAGGCGCGTAGCTTTCGCTCAGCAACTCACCCGTGCCCCACGGAGTGACCAGAACAACCGCGACGCGCATAGATTCCCAACTCCAAATCTGACATCGCTAGTGCCACCGAAGGTCGACGAGCCTGAGCCACTTGGTGCTACCCCCTCGCCGCCCTGACGACCAAGAGGGCAAGCCACCACCGCCGCCATAGCGCCCACCGGAGAGCAAACCATGCAGCCCACAATATGAGTCCGCCGCCTTGGCATCCAAGGTCCAAAACACCGTGAAATCATCCCCTTCACGACACACCCACCACGGTAGGAGTGGAGGCCTCTCCATCCACTCCTAGTCGGGCATCAGCCATCGATTCTGGGTTAGTGCCTCCACCGTAGGAAGGGCAAACACCTTCGTCCCCAGCCAGTCCCGGTGGACTAGGAGGGACACAAACCAACGACCGCCGCCGAGCAAGCCTCGGCCCTAGCCCTCTGGCGTTGGTTTTGACACTTGAGGACCAAAAATTCAGACACGGGACCTCTAGAATAATTAAGAGATCAAAAACATGCTTTGCTCAATATATGTTATTGATGATCAATACACTCTAGCTAGCATGCACTTTAATAAGCTGTTTATTTTTCTAACTTTTTTGGTTATTCAAACAAAAAATGTGCGAATAAATAGTACTTAGTTTTGAGGTCATCGGTCAGTTTTTGAGATAAATAAGGTAGGGTGGTTAATTTGTAAAATATAACTAGATCAGTTCCCTTGTGACCTTCCACATCAAACATAGAATACCCAACTGCCATGTTCTTGCTATATTATGCCTGACTGTGTGGCTGCGCATCGTCCAGATTCAGAGGCCGGAGGTCCTCCTCCTTTTAAAAAAAAATTTTATGCCTGACTGTACTAGCTTTCAATTGGGGCAAGAGGGAATTTCTGGACGTCCCGAATTTCTACTTCAAGCTAGTGGCTCTAATTTATTTTGACAGTGATGTGAGATCCAATAAATTATTAGCGCATTGAAACTTATCGTATTGGCCTCACTATATATCGGGCGCACTTAATCCCTCTGTTTTTTTTTGAGTTGCTTAATCCCTCTGTATTAAAGGCAATGGGGGCACAATAGTACAGTTAGGTGCCCTCAGGATCAACTTGGATTTTATTGCATGCACCCATATTCTCGTACTATATTTCACATTATTTAATTATTTTTAGATGATTATAGCTATATTTATAGATACAGAATAATGACTATATGCAGCCAAAGTTAAGCAAACGTAAGGTGGAATGATTCTTTGTCGAGTGCAGCGAGCACTCAATATTTGATCAGGAACGAATTAGTGGGGTCTGATCGAGATTAACTCTACTTATGTTTCCCCGCACAAAATTATGGGCCATGCATGATAGCATGTACGGACATGCACTTTATGAGAAGAAAAAAAATGATACGTGATATAAAAATATGTATATCAACAACGTTAGCATGCATCTCTTTTCACAAAGGAAAAGAAAAAGAGAAAGAAAACAAACTCATGCACCCATGGAGCTCACAGGGAAAACAGAAGCAGAGAAAGAGATGAAGGGATAACCGGAAGCAAAATAAACGAATTGTATATATGCGTTCACCACTCAAAAAGTACTTCACTAGCTGTTAGCATATGCTATCTCTGAAAACAAAAACTGCTACTACAATTTTAGAGGAAAACAGTGTGCTAGGCGAGCATGCATCGCTTGGTGATGACCATTACTCCATTAGGCTAGCAGTTAAGTACTCCCTCCGTTTCAAAATAGATGACCCAACTTTATATTAAAGCTGGGTCATCTATTTTGAAACGGAAGGAGTAGCAGCTAGAGAGATACTCCTCCGTCTAAGTTTATTAAAGCATCTACGACCGGACCTACCAGATCCAGCTTCCCGCAGATCGATGCGCCCAAACGTGTCCGTAGACAGTGACCGATCACCCCTCAAATGCCAACGTCCACAACCGTATACCTTGTGTCCGACCCCAAATTCATGTTATTCATGCAACGCGAGAGAAACTATGTAGATCAACATACCAAATATAGCAACAAACAGACATAGATCAACATAATTCCCTACGGACATAGCATCACAATTCATCGGACCAAAAGAAACAGTTCGCCACAGCAATGGACATAGACTCAAACTAAAAATTAACTAAACTACTAAATGAAGTTGAACGGGGGCGTCGAAAGCCACCACTTCCTCGTTGGTCCCTTGTCGTTGAGGTCACGGGAGCGGTTGTAGTCCTCCGCATAGGCGTCGGTGGTGGAAGGGGCATCGTCAAAGTCATTGATTGTGCCGTTCTCGGACGAGGAGGACATGATGTCGGCCATACGACACACGATGCATGCCTGGTACTTCGCGAGCCGGGGGGCTTTCGCGTCAGCGGCCACCCTCTTCACCGTGAGGCGCTTTGACTGCTCGATGACGAGCTAGAGCGCTTGTTCTTGCGGTGGAGGCACCGCCCATTCGTCTCTGCCGTGGTCAGTGAGCGGCGGAGGACTACCGCGGGGAGCTGCCCCTCTGCATTGATCGCTAGCTAGACGCGAGACCGGTGGGAGGAAGATGCCTCAGCCGCCGCCATCCTCTCCCTCATCTGTTGCCTCTCGCAGCGTGTGGCGCGAGCCTCCGATTCAGCCAGGGGCATCTACGAAAGCGCGAGCACAAGCACCCACCGATGATTGTGAGGAACAACCGTGGGAGGGGTTGGAGAGGGCCTCGGGGTAGTGGAGCTGCGCGTATGGTGCATGATATGCTGGTGTGTTCGCTCTGCGTTGTCGGGTGACAGGGACAAAGCAGAGCTCGAGCTACCACCCATGTCCATCCGCGTGCGCTGCAGCGCGACGCAGACGACAAGCTCCTCGTTGTCGTCCGCCTCTGTCGCGTGGACATGGGCGTCCCAATCGACGTGGTCATCCTTGTAGTCGGATGTGCTGCCTGTTCTCGACATTGGAAGAGGAGGGGACCGAGAGGGGAGGGAATGACGGGGATCAGAATGAGGAGTGGGAGAGTGAAGGTAGGGTTTGGTCCAGTTGGGGATTTTAGTGGGGACGGGGTATGGTCGACACGAGCCAGTATGGGCCGGCCCGACATGACAGATGCGTCCGGGCATGTTCGGAGCACCCCATATTGGGTCGAAAAAAATTGAGCGTCACTAACCGAGTCATCCGAGCGGTCATAATAAGAAGTCCAGTTGTAGATGCTCTTAGGTCTCCTTGTATTTTGGGTTAAATTTTAACCATCGATTTTAATTTACAAAATATAAGTGACGTGTCACAAAAATTACTCTCTCTCTCTCCCTCTCTCTCTCTCCCTCTCTTCACAAATATAAGATGTTCTAACTTTTTCTGAAGAAAATGTATATAGACATGTTTTAGTGTATTTGTTCACTTATTTAGTCTGTGTGTAGTTTATATTAAAATATTCAGAATATCTTATATATAGACACATTTTAGTGTGTTTGTTCACTTATAGTAGTATGTATGTTGTCCATATTAAAATATCCAGAACATCTTATATTTGAGAACGGAGGGACTATGTTGTTAGATTCATTTTTTTTTAAATCTAATGGTATCATTTTTGCTACTACATATAGCTCCTACTTTATTACGCAAATGTACGATCAAACTTTGACTCCAAATGTAAGGCCCCCTAAGAGCATGTAAACCATGATTGCGTAATTTGGGGCCTATACGTTCGTGGAGCATTCGGGCGCGTCCATGGGTGCATCATTGACCGGGCATCACCCATTTGTACCAGTCCACAACTGTGGTCTTCAAATATCCACCCCAAATCCATACAAAACCACGCAAATTACGTAGATCAACCTACAACACATAAAACCTAGCAATCTGACATGGATAAGGGATTAAGTTTAGTACAATTCGATCCAACAGAGCCGCTGGAGTTCAGCGCTTACCTAAAACAAAAGCTAGAGTAAAAGTAGATAAATGGAGAGGGCTGTTGGAGTTCACCACTTCCTCGTCGGCCGCTTCCCCTAGGGGTCTCGGGAGTAGGTTTGACTAGAGTTTGTCATCCGGGTGAGGTTTTATAGGGATCAGGATGGGACGGCATATACAGGTCAGATGTGGCGTCGTCCGGCCACGTCCGATCCATCCTATATTCATCTTAGATATGGGCTGAATATGTGGGGTGCAGTCAGCCCGGACGTTGAGCTGTGTTCGCCAGGTTTGATTGAGTGGTGTTTTGCTGTGTGGACACTGAGGCGCAGTGACCCGGGAGGCTGGCCGGACGTTTGGGATACCGAGGCTCCGGTTGCAGATGCTTCAATAAATCCGAACGGAGTATAGATATGATGCCATGCACATCGGGGATGGCCGGATGGGGATAGATCACGAAGAGCATTTCCCCACCTGAATCATGGCTAGCTAGCTAGCTTAATTTGAGTTACTAGTACTACTACAAGTTAGCTAGCGCAACAGCGGCCTACTTAGGCTCAGGTTTGAGTAATCTGGGAGCGAGACCACTGCAGCTGCATGCTAATCCCTAGTACTACGGCTACGAGCAAGAGACGATTATTTTTAGCTTCTAGTCCAGTAACTTGTCGGAGTAATGGGCCACGGGTAGGCTAACCCGATCCCCGGAACCTTTCAAGATATCGGGATAGGCTGCGCCCCTCAAGACCCCAGGACGAAGAGCCGCCTTCTGAGAAGTCGGCGGCAAGACAGCCGACTGCCCACTCGCGGCCGAGTTTCGTTGACGACTTTAGGATAAGCCGACTCCTGACTGGCGACTTCCAGGGAAGCCGGCTTTGGGGAGTCGGCCCGTGACTCCAACAAACCCCATGCCCTCATCAAGAGGGACGGGACGGGAAGTGGCTACAGTCAAGCCCACTCCCACCTCTTACCAGGGGCAGGCATGGCTACAGCACGCCGTACCCGGGAAGATCTCCGTGCGGCGTGGCACTATTGCCGTGCCGGCCCTGACATCAGCACCAAAGGACTGAATCCTGTGCCCACGACGGCTTGTCTGTACGACCCTGGGGTGGCGGGTCCTACCAGCCAGTGGGACCCCAGGAGATGGCAAGTGCACCCCCAATCGGACCCGTTGGGAGTCGGCCCCCGAGAGTCGGCCAGATCCTCCCCCGGGCCCGCGTGCCATTAATCAGATGTGACGGAGAGTGGCAATAGTGATCGCCCGCCAGGCGGCGGGGCTGTTGCCACGACTCCATGACCAAGCCCGCGTCATCAAAAGCACGGCTACAATAATCAGTAGCCGGCAAGACCCGCCCGCGGCGGACGCGGCTTGTCGGCTCCGTACCTAACCAGTCGGCGGGCCCCAGCAGTCGGCGGAGAAGACGGAGGCCGGAGACACTGACGGCTAGGCCCGCGTCCAGTCAGATTACCATTGTATCCCTGGGGGATAGGCCTATATAAACCCCCAGGGCACCCATGCAAAGGGTTGGAATCCATTAGCCCCAGACCAGATCATATAGGAGGGAGAGAGCTACCCTTGCCCTCTCCTACCTCCAGAAAATAGCTCAAGGAGCAATCGTGTAAACTCTTTGCCATAGTGATCATGCGGAGACCCGTAGAGCAGCAGTAGGGGTATTATCTCCCCGGAGAGCCCTGAAGCTGGGTAAGATTCACCGGCGTGCATGTCTACGCCTCATCCCGTTTCCAGGCACCGGTGACGTTCTACTCGCCCCCATCATGATAAGCCATCCTTTGGCATATGTCGCACCCAACCTCCGACATTTGGCGCCCACTGTGGGGCCTGGTGCACCGTCATCCGAAGACCTGTTCTGGACAGGAACCCTTTTCCTCCCTGACGAGCGCAGCCAGCTAGGCACGCCAGACGGATTTTGCGCCGACGCGCTGCACGGCGTTGAGACCGCCTGCGCTGCTAGCCGCCTCGCCGAACTTGTTGGCGAGGTTCGCATCACCGATGAACCTGCATCCGACGCAGGCACGGGCGGCCCCGAGAGCCTCCTCGCGGGCCTCCTCGATCAACTCCATGTCGCCGGCGAGCCTGCTGTGGACTTGGAGTCTGTAGGCTCCACCAACCCGATGTTGGTCGACTCCGACACAACGTCGCTTACCGCGTTTCCCACTAATGTGGTGGTCTACGACGAGCCTCTCCCTTGCGCGGAGAGCGACGGAAGCACCGTCACCGAGGTGCTCGTCATCAATCATGGCGAGCCCTCCGGCGGAGGAGCGCATGACCCGCTTGGCGCAGCGCTGCAAGACCTGACTGCGCCCATTCCGGAAGACACTGACGCGGAGACGTTGGAGGCGCGCCGCCTCCAGCTCGTTGAAGGCGCGAAGAAGCTGGCTAGCATGAGACGCCTGTCAGAAGCCTACCAGCGAGAGATGGATCGCGCTGTTGGTGGCTCACCAGCCCCAGCTGGGCCCAGCCGCCTTGGCACGGTCCAGCAGCGCGGCGTAGCCATCGCCGACCTGTTCGGGGCAAGACGCCCCGTGTACGCTACACCTACGGAGAACATTCGAGCCGCCCAGGCGGCAGCGGATGAGCTGGACAATTTCGAGGGCGAAGAGCGCCGACTGATGATGGAGCGAGTCCAGCAGCTCCTCGACGTGGCTGCCGCGCAGAACGAGGCCGACTGCCACACAGAGGCGCCGCAGCGGTACAACGACGACCTTCGCCGAGACCAAGGCGCGACGTCTCGAATGCCGACTGGCGGCGCCTGAGGAAGAAAGGACAAAGATCCGACTGTCAGCCACAGTCGGACTCGCATGACCATAGAGCGCGACCGAGACGGCCGCCTGAGAGCAGTAGAACGACGGGACGACTGTCCGCCTCCTCCTCCTCGCAGGGAAAGGCGAGTCTCCCCGCCGCCTGTTGATCATCCGACTCTTGGCGACCGCCTTGGCCGCCGAGAGAGAGTCGGGGAAAATGACGTCTGCCACCGGATCGACTGGCTTCACCGATCCCTGGCGTTGGAAGAAGAAAACGAGTTGGATCCGCCTTGTTTTGGGCCCCGCATTCAAGACGAGCCTTTTCCCAAAGGTTTCACGCTCCCAAGAGACACGCCCAAGTACACCGGCTCCGTGAAGCTGGAAGACTGGCTAGTCGACTACTCCACGGCTGTCAGCATAGTGAACGGCAACAAGCGTGTCGCCGTCAAGTACGTTCCGCTCATGCTCCAGGGCACGGCCCGGACATGGCTGAACATCCTGAAGCCCCGCAGCATCAACAGTTGGGTCGACTTCACCGAAGCATTCATCCACAACTTCACCAGCATGTACAAGCGTCCTCCCAAACCTCGTCAGCTCTCCTTGTGCATGCAAGGTCTCGACGAGTCGACTTGCGACTACCTCACGCGTTGGGCCGAGCTTCGGAACTCCTGCGAGGGCGTGCACGAGGTGCAGGCTATCGAGTACTTCACCGCCGGGTGCAGAGAAGGCACCCTCCTCAAGCACAAGCTCCTCTGCGACGAGCCAGAAACCCTCGACGAGCTGCTGATCATAGCAGACAAATACGCCACGGCCGATGTCGGTGTCAAAACTGGCGGATCTCGGGTAGGGGGTCCTGAACTGTGCGTCTAGGCCGGATGGTAACAAGAGGCAGGGAACACGATGTTTTACCCAGGTTCGGGCCCTCTTGATGGAGGTAAAACCCTACGTCCTGCTTGATTAATATTGATGATATGGATAGTACAAGAGTAGATCTACCACGAGATCAAGGAGGCTAAACCCTAGAAGCTAGCCTATGGTATGATTGTTGTCTATGGAGTTGATGTCCTACGGACTACAACCCTCCGGTTTATATAGACACCGGATAGGGTTAGGGTTACATAGAGTCGGTTACAATGGTAGGAGATCTTGAATATCCGCACCGCCAAGCTTGCCTTCCACGCCAAGGAAAGTCCCATCCGGACACAGGACGAAGTCTTCAACCTTGCATCTTCATAGTCCAGGAGTCCGGCTGAAGGTATAGTCCGGCTACCCAAACACCCCCTAATCCAGGACTCCCTCAGTAGCCCCTGAACCAGGCTTCAATGACGACGAGTCCGGCGCGCAAATTGTCTTCGGCATTGCAAGGCGGGTTCCTCCTCCAAGTCCTTCATAGAAGATTGTAAACACCAAGAGTAGTGTCCGGCTCTGCAAAATAAGCTTCCACATATTGCCATAGAGAGAATAATATTAACACAAATCAAATCTGCTGACGTATTCCGCAGTGCGTCATCACACTACGGCCAAATCCTTTACTCGAATCATTTTTACTTTTCCACCTCAGCACGTTTCGCGAGGTGGTTTCTTTGGCACGTCTTGTCAAAGCAGAGATCGTGTACCCCCCCTTTTGCGGGACTCTCATCAATACGGACGTGGGTAACCCAACCGCGTCACTTATCACGGCGCTTGGGAGGCAAGCGAGTTTTACTAGGCAGGCGGGGACGCACAACCGCATCCGCTCATATAAGGGGATAAGGATCCACCTTTTTACCTACGCCTTCTTCCTCCTTTGTCTATCCATCTCCTGCGCACTCGAGCTCGAGCGCCCAAGCCCGCACTTCCCACCTCAACCTTCTCCAGCAATGTCCGGAGCGGGAGGCAAGTGGATGGTCTCCTCTGCCACGGAGGGCCAAGTCAAGAAGCTAAGGAAGGCCGGATACCTGTCCAAGGACATCGCGCACCGGCTTCCCGAAAAGGGGCAGCTTCTCCCCACCCCAAGGCCCCATGAGAGGGTAGTATTTCTTCCCCACTTCCTCCGCGGACTGGGTTTTCCACTCCACCCATTTGTCCGGGGCTCATGTTCTACTACGGCCTGGATTTCCACGATCTGGCCCCGAACTTCATCCTCAACATCTCGGCGTTTATCGTCGTGTGCGAGGCCTTTCTCCGCGTCCGCCCTCATTTCGGCCTCTGGCTCAAGACCTTCAACGTCAAGCCCAAGGTGGTGCGCGACAGCCAGGCGGAATGCGGAGGCGCCATGGCGGGCAAGATGGCCAACGTCCTATGGTTCGAGGGCTCTTTTGTGGAGACCCTAAAGGGATGGCAATCCGGGTGGTTTTACATCACCGAGCCGCGCGATCCGAAATGGACTGCAGCCCCCGAGTTCCGATCCAGACCCCCCACGCGGCTTATGTCCTGGAAAGAGATGGGCCTGTCGTGGGGTGACGAAAAAGAGGTGACCGGATTGCAAACATGCATCCAGTCCCTGGTGAACAAGCCAATCCGGCTTGTTAATTTAATCCAGGTTATGCTCGTCCGCCGGATCCTCCCGTGCCAACAACGGGATTTCAATCTGTGGGAGTTCGACCCGGCGCAGCATCAAACCCTCAGCAGGCTCTTCGACACGACGTACGAAGACGCCTGAAAGATGCTATTCAAGGGCACCGAGGCTCCCGCATCCGCTTCCGAGGACCGCAGATACAGCTCGCAGTGTCACGCTAGTGAGGTAGGCCATCTACACCTTTTACAGGATGTTAAGCTTTTTTTCATAGTTTGACTCTATGTGGGATCTAAACTCCCTTACCTTTGACAGGCTTGGCGAGCGATATCCGGACCGATTAACCGTCCGGCTCCTCTGCCCGAAGACCCAGCCCCAGCTCTACTAGTGAAGCTGCTGGCTCCGGCGCCTTATGTGGTGCCGGAGAAGAAGGCCAAGAAGAAGAAGACCACAGGGACTCGAAAGAGTGCCCGCAACGTGGTGGTGTCGGACTCGTCATCTGACGAGTCCGAGACGCCCTCCTCCTGTGAAAACGAGGAGGAGGAAGAAGAAAACTCTCCCCCCCAGCGGAGGGAGGAGAGAAGGGGAAGGCCGCCACAACGGGGGAGGACGAGGGGTCTAGGAAAAGGAAGACCCCTCCGCCGGACTACGCCCCCGACGCTGAAGAGGGCAAAGAGGAGTGGCCAAACAGGGCCAAGCGTTCGGCGAAATCGTAAGTTCGGATATCAGAGTAACTCATGATGTTCCTTTGTGGCACACCTTTCCCTAATGTCGAATGTAATTATGCAGTCCGCCCCGGGCCAAATTCGACAAATCGTCGGGCGGCTCCCTGGACTCATCGGACGTGAACTCAGTTCCGCCCGCTGTCTCCCCCCGTACTACAGACGACGCCGAAGTGGCGTCGCGACGAGCCCCGGGGTAGGAGGAGGTGGTCCCGGAGGAGCCGCAAGGCAACCTCCCGGACTCCAGGAGTGAAGGGGATAAGGCTCCCCAGGGCTCCAAGTCCGGCTTTGTGCCGGACACCGCGTCGGAATCTTCCACAGTTCCAGACCGTGGTAGGAGAACTCCTTCCAAGAGGAGCAAGCCTTCGGAGCTGGCGGCCTCCGTCCAACCGGAGGTGCCGGACAATCTGCTGGAGGTGCTTGACGACGCCTCCATCAACGAGGGGCACCGTACTATTATGAGTACGGTGATCCAGAAGGTTCAGTCCGCCAAGAGCGGACTGACTGAAGCTTGCGCTAGCCTTCTAACAGGCTTCGAGGTAAGTAAAAATATGTAAAAATATTACCGCATAGACAGTAGCCCCTGATGCTCTGTTTGGCGTTCGAAAAGAAAAGCCAAATAGAGGATCTATTAAATTTCGCAGGGGTCTAAAAAAAGAGTCAATATGCGTATGCAGGCTTCTCTGCTATCCACCACCGCACTGACTGCGGAGGTGGGTGTCCTGAAGTAGGACCTCGAGCGGACCGAGCAAGAGCTCGGCCTTGCCAAGCGGCGGCTCGAGGAGAAAGAAGGTAAGAAATACCTTACAGAAAAAGTGCCTATAAAAAGGCTTGATTGCAAAAAGAATAACAGGATTGTACTGCTTATTGTAGGGGCCACGACTGAGGTGGCGACCCTTAAGCAGGCGCTATCTGAGGCCAAAAAGAAAACGGCCGCGGAGCGAACTGAGCGAGACAGACTTGGGGCTCAGGTCGGCGAGGTGCAGCAAGAGCTTCAGGTTCTCATGAAAAAACATGAGAGTTTGGAGCTTGAGTCGAAGGCACAAGCATCCGAGCTTGCGACGGCCCTAGAGGCTGCCAAGTCTGCCAAGGTCGAAGCCCAAAAGGCCCTCCAAGAGTTGGAGGAGATGAGGAAGATAGCAGCGGGTAAGGCATTCTTTATGCAAAGCAGAAATATAAAAGTGAACTACTTGTTACTTACCTGAATCCGGAGCTCTCCAGGGGCATTCGCAGATCTTCCCCGCAGCGTACCGACGCTGCCGCATTCTACCGAGTTGAAGAGGGTAGCTCGACAGAGAAGGTGTTCTGGTCTCAGTATTCTGAGGCCGGACACCCTGTGCCCTTGAGCGACCAGCTGAAATAGCTGGTCGAGCTCCACAAGGCGGCCGAACAGGCCATGAAGGGCTTCATAGTTCGGCTGTGGCCCGGAGAGGCCCTGCCTGGGAGCTATTTCGGGCTGGTGCGGCGGCTGGTGGAGGCCTGTCTGAGGCTCGAGGTCATCAAGCGCTCCGTCTGCATCGAAGGTGCCCATCGGGCCCTTGCCCGTGCAAAGGTGCACTGGGGTAAGCTGGACGGTGAGAAGCTTGTGAAGGACGGGCCGCCGCTGGGGAAGGAGCATCGCAAGCCCGAGAACTACTACAAGGATGTTCTTGCAGGTGCCCGCCTTGTGGCGGATGAATGTACCAAGGATGTGATTTTTGAATGAACTCGCTCGTGTTTATCATGTGCGCTGAAAACTTGTTCATATGCGCTAAGCAATGCTTATTGAATTTAAAATATTACTTTCTGTGCGGCCGTTTATCAAAAATTGAGAGATGGCCAGTCGTCGGCTTCTGCCCCCATGCCACTAGTGCTGGGGTGTTTAGGATAAACCTGAGCGCTCTTTTTCCCATAGTTGGGTCCTTCGAGGGAGGCGCTCAGCACAACGAACCAGGCAACCGGACTATAATGCTTGAACACTCTCACTTAGCCATAGAACTCTATAATTTTAAATTTTGGCGAAGCCCCTAGTTCGGAAGACCGAGTTCGAGGCGCTATCCACGCCTTGGCCAGACAAAGCTAGCTCCTCGCTCGAAGCGGCATAAGTCTTTAGGGACTCGAAAAACCTCTCGAACAGCGACCGGTCTCTCGCCACATCATGACAGTCAGTTTTAGCTTTCTCCACTGAGGTGCTTAACCCAGCTGAACCGGGGCACAATCGTAGTGGCTCTCCTAGTGCTACCTTAGCCGATATAGCGGAACGTAAGGCACCAAAACATAGGAGCCGGGCAAACCCAACTATTGACCCAAATCATGATTCGGAGCCGATGCATATAATGCTATAAGTTCGGGGTGCCGCACTTGTGAAAGTGTATGGACTTCTCACACCATTATGAGGGGTACTGAAGCCCCTGGCGTGTTTGCCGTACCATGGTGTACGGGTGCAATCATGTCATTTAATAAACATATATGTGAAAAGAAGATAATGCAAAAAATAGACAGAAAGCTATGCATTGTTTATAGAGAGGCTATTTATCAAAGCCGAACGATACAAATAATGCGGTAAGCAAAAGATATTGGACTATTTAGTATGTCCTGACCAGGGGCAGGCCGCGGAATTGTATTTAAAACAGGTATACCGCTCGTAACAGAGACCACCTGGGAGTTCCATAATGCGGCATGGCTTGTCTGCCTCCCTGGATCTTGCATCGTTTGCGCGGCTGTCGAATTGCCGAACAGGTCGTCCGAAGTATGGAGTCCTGAAAGTAAGAAAAAATTTAAAAAAAAAAGAATCCGGCAGCCCCTAGTACGTTTTAAGCCATATTTTGGGCGTGCCGTTATTGTGCCCCTTCCCATGTGCCCATGGTATTTCAAGGGCGTAGTTATGTACGCGAGGTACTGGTTTCGCTATGTTGCGAGAGCTGGGGTTGGGGCCGCATTGCTACGCTTGCTCAGAGTGTGCCCGACGGTCCTGCTGTGGGTTACTCTGGGCGCGCTTGGCAGTGTCTGGCTTTTTAATGACCGGACTGGAGAATTGCCTAAGAAGGCTACTTTGTACTTCCGCTGCGAGAGCCGCCGTGTGCTCCTCCGTACGGAGGGAGCGTTCGGTGTTTCCGTTGACCGTGATTACTCCTCGAGGGCCTGGCATCTTGAGCTTGAGATATGCGTAGTGCGGCACCGCATTGAACTTTGCGAATGCGGTTCGTCCGAGCAGGGCGTGATAGCCACTGCGAAACGAGACTATATCGAAGATTAACTCTTCGCTTCGGAAATTGTCCGGGGATCCGAAGACCACGTCAAGTGTTACTGAGCCAGTACAGTTGGCTTCTACACCTGGTATAACGCCTTTAAAGGTCGTTTTTGTGGGCTTAATCCTTGAGGGATCTATGCCCATTTTCTGCACTATATCCTGATAAAGCAGGTTCAGGCTACTGCCGTCGTCCATGAGGACTCTTGTGAGATGAAATCCGTCGATGATTGGGTCGAGAACCAATGCGGCGAAGCGGCCATGACGGATGCTAGTGGGATGGTCCCTTCGATCAAAAGTGATCGGGCAGGAGGATCATGGGTTGAACTTTGGGGCGACTGGCTCCATCGCGTATACGTCCCGTAGCGCATGCTTCCGCTCCCTCTTGGGAATGTGGGTTGCGTATATCATGTTCACCGTCCGCACTTGTGGGGGAAAGCCCATCTGTCCATTGTTGTTCGGCGGCTTGGGCTCCTCGTCGTCGCTGTGCAGCCCCTTGTCTTTGTTTTTGGCTCTTAACTTGCTTGCCTGCTTGAACACCCAACAATCCCTGTTAGTGTGATTGGCTGGCCTTTTGGGGGTGCCATGTATCTGGCACAAGCGATCGAGTATTCGATCCAAACTGGACGGGCCCTGAGTATTCTTTTTGAATGGCTTTTTCCGCTGACCGGATTTATAGCCTTTGAATCCGGCATTGCCGGGCAAGCTATTCGTCGCGGATGTTATGCTTGAAGGCTGCTAGGGCCTCTGTGTCCGGACAGTCGACTATCTGGTTTTTCTTTGTTAGGAACCGTGTCCAGAATTGTCTGGCCGATTCGTCTAGCTGCTGAATTATGTGGCTTAAGTCGTCGGCATCCGGTGGTCGCACGTAAGTGCCCTGGAAGTTGTCGAGGAACTCGGCTTCCAGGTCCTCCCAAGAACCGATTGAGTCTGCTGGCAAGTTGTTAAGCCAATGTCGGGCCGGTCCTTTAAGTTTGAGCGGGAGGTATTTGATGGCGTGTAGATCATCGCCGCGTGCCATGTGGATGTGAAGGAGATAATCCTCGATCCATACCGCCGGATCTGTTGTGCCATCGTATGATTCGATGTTTACGGGTTTGAAACCCTCTGGGATTTTATGATCCATTACTTCATTCGTGAAGCATAGCGGGTGTGCGGCGCCTCTGTACTGGGCTATATCACGACGCAGCTCGGAAGAGCTATGTCTGTTGTGTTCGGCCCGGCCGGATTTGTTGTATCCAGAGTGAAGATCATCGTCACGTGCCGTAGGGCGCCTGCGCGATCTGTAGATCGATCTTGTTTGTCTTGCCTTATCCTCCAGTACGTCTCGCAGGTCTGGCACATTTTCCCGTGCCTTGGTTGAGCGGCATCGGGGCATGGCTTGGGTGGAGGACCGAGAGGCCTCTCTGTCGCGGCCGCGAGGTGGCCGGTCTGCCATGTCATGCGCTGGTGATGTAGGTGCTTCCTCCTCTGATCGGGGTAGCGGCCTGTGCTTTGGGTAACTCTTGGAGGGGCGTTCGAGTTCATACTCTTCGACCGCAAGGACTTCAGTCCATCTGTCAGCTAGCAAATCTTGGGCAGCTCTAAGTTGTTGCTGCTTTTTCTTGAGGCTGCTTGCCGTGGCTAAAAGCCTACGTTTGAAACGCTCTTGTTCAGCGGGGTCTAATGGTATGACGAACTCGTCGTCATCGAGGCTTGCCTCGTCTTCGGAGGGAGGTGTATACTTATCGTCCTCGACCTTTCGGTCTGCCGCTCTCTCATGAGGGCTGGCTTCTCCATCTTCCTGTGCCGAATCTTGCTGAGGTGGGTGTTCTTCGGTGCTATCCGGGGTAGTATTATCTCCCGTGCTGGAATCACCATTTTTGCTTTGGCGGGATTTAGAGCGGCGCCACTGACGCCGGTGCTTTGGCTGTTTCTTGGGGGTGTCATCCCCCACTGTTCCATCGCCATCTCCATCTTTTGGAGTATCCACCATATATATGTCATATGACGAGGTGGCCTTCCAGCGCCCGGTGTTGGTTCCTGTTCGTCTCCTACATCGTCGTCCGTACCATCGATGTCTTCGGAGCCGAAGTCAAGCATGTCGGTTAAATTGTCGAAAGTGGCTACAAAGTGGGTGGTGGGTGGGCTTTGAATGTCTTCATCGTCCGTATCCCACCCTCGCTGACCGTAATCCGGCCAGGGCTCTCCTGATAAAGAGAGAGACTTAAGAGAATTCAGGATGTCGCCAAAAGGCGAGTGCTGAAAGATGTCTGCGGCGGTGAACTCCATTATCGGCGCCCAATCGGATTCGATTGGCAGGGGCGCGGGGGGTTCGGAGTCCGGGGAGGAATCCGGATCCTCGGAGTCACGGGTTATGCAGAGTGCGGGGCTAGCGTTCGACTCGATCGCCTTTGAGATCGCAGCCCCCGAGGTGACGTCCAACCGCTCGTCCTCGATTGGCGCAATAGGCTCCGAGTTAGGGGTCGGAACCGATGCGTGTGCGGCCTCCAGGACACTATCCGGAGGCAGAGCTAGATCATGCCCCTCGAGATAGTGTGGCGCGCTTGGCCGTGGCTCGAACCCGTCGAAGATCAAGTCTCCACGGATGTCAGCCGTGTAGTTTAAGCTTCCAAACCTGACTTGATGGCTAGGGGCGTAGCTTTCGATCTGCTCCAGGTGGCCAAGCGAATTGGCCCGCAGAGCGAAGCCGCCGAAGACGAAGATCTGTCCGGAGAGAAAAGTCTCACCCTGGACCGCATCGTTGTTGATGATCAAAGGAGCCATCGGGCCTAAAGGTGACGACACAGAGGAACTCTCAATGAAAGCACCAATGTCGGTGTCAAAACTGGCGGATCTCGGGTAGGGGGTCCCGAACTGTGCGTCTAGGCAGGATGGTAACAGGAGGCAGGGAACATGATGTTTTACCCAGGTTCGGGCCCTCTTGATGGAGATAAAACTGAAGGAAATATGCCCTAGAGGCAATAATAAAGTTATTATTTATTTCCTTATATCATGATAAAAGTTTATTATTGATGCTAGAATTGTATTAACCGGAAACATAATACATGTGTGAATACATAGACAAACAAAGTGTCACTAGTATGCCTCTACTTGACTAGCTCGTTAATCAAAGATGGTTATGTTTCCTAACCCTGGACAAAGAGTTGTCATTTGATTAAACGGGATCACATCATTAGTTGAATGATCTGATTGACATGACCCATTCCATTAGCTTAGCACCCGATCGTTTAGTATGTTGCTATTGCTTTCTTCATGACTTATACATGTTCCTATGACTATGAGATTATGTAACTCCCGTGTGCCGGAGGAACACTTTGTGTGCTACCAAACGTCACAACGTAACTGGGTGATTATAAAGGTGCCCTACAGGTGTCTCCAAAGGTACATGTTGGGTTGACGTATTTCGAGATTAGGATTTGTCACTCCGATCGTCAGAGAGGTATCTCTAGGCCCTCTCGGTAATGCACAACACTTAAGCCTTGCAAGCAATGCAACTAATGAGTTAGTTGCGAGATGATGTATTACGGAACGAGTAAAGAGACTTGCCAGTAACGAGATTGAACTAGGTATTGGATACCGACGATCGAATCTCGGGCAAGTAACATACCGATGACAAAGGGAACAACGTATGTTGTTATGCGGTCTGACCGACAAAGATCTTCGTAGAATATGTAGGAGCCAATATGGGCATCCAGGTCCCGCTATTGGTTATTGACCGGAGACATGTCTCGGTCATGTCTACATTGTTCTCGAACCCGTAGGGTCCGCACGCTTAAGGTTTCGATGACAGTTATATTATGAGTTTATACGTTTTGATGTACCGAAGGTTGTTCGGAGTCCCGGGTGTGATCACGGATATGATGAAGAGTCTCGAAATGGTCGAGACATAAAGATTGATATATTGAAAGCCTATGTTTGGATACCGGAAGTGTTCCGGGTGAAATCGGGATTTTACCGGAGTACTGGGAGGTTACCGGAACCCCCCGGGAGCTATATGGGCCTTAGTGGCCTTAGTGGAAGAAGAGGAAAGGCGGCCAGGGCTGGGCCGCGCGCCCCTCGCCCCTAGTCCGAATAGGACAAGGAGAGAGGGGGCCGGCGCCCCCTCCTTCTCTCTCCCTCTTTTCCCACCTCGCGAATCCTATTCCAACTAGGATTGGGGGAGAAGTCCTACTCCCGGAGGGAGTAGGACTCCTCCTGGCGCGCCCTATGATGGGCGGCCGGCCTCCCCCTCTTGAACCTTTATATACGGAGGCAGGGGCACCCCAGAGAGACACAAGTTGATCCACGTGATCATATTCTTAGCCGTGTGCGGCGCCCCCTGCCACCATAGTCCTCGATAATATTGTAGCGGTGCTTAGGTGAAGCCCTACGACAGTAGTACATAAAGATCGTCACCACGCCGTCGTGCTGACGGAACTCTTCCCCGACACTTTGCTGGATCGGAGTCCGGGGATCGTCATCGAGCTGAACGTGTGCTAGAACTCGGAGGTGTCGTAGTTTCGGTGCATGATCGGTCGGGCCGTGGAGACGTACGACTACATCAACCAAACGCTTCCGTTTTCGATCTACAAGGGTACGTAGATCACACTCTCCCTTCTCGTTGCTATGCATCACCATGATCTTGTGTGTGCATAGGATTTTTTTTGAAATTACTACGTTCCCCAACAGTGGTATCATAGCCTAGGTTTTATGTGTTGATGTTATATGTGCGAGTAGAACACAAGTGAGTTGTGGGCGATATAAGTCATACTGCTTACCAGCATGTCATACTTTGGTTCGGCGGTATTGTTGGACGAAGCGGCCCGGACCGACATTACGCGTACGCTTATGCGAGACCGGTTCTCCCGACGTGCTTTGCACATAGGTGGCTTGCGGGTGACAGTTTCTCCAACTTTAGTTGAACTGAGTGTGGCTACGCCCGGTCCTTGCGAAGGTTAAAACAGCACCAACTTGACAAACTATCGTTGTGGTTTTGATGCGTAGGTAAGATTGGTTCTTGCTTAAGCCCGTAGCAGCCACGTAAAACTTGCAACAACAAAGTAGAAGACGTCTAACTTGTTTTTGCAGGGCATGTTGTGATGTGATATGGTCAAGACATGATGCTCAATTTTATTGTATGAGATGATCATGTTTTGTAACCGAGTTATCGGCAGCTGGCAGGAGCCATATGGTTGTCGCTTTATTGTATGCAATGCAATCGCGCTGTAATGCTTTACTTTATCACTAAGCGGTAGCGATAGTCATGGAAGCATAAGATTGGCGAGACGACAAGGATGCTACGATGGAGATCAAGGTGTCACGCCGGTGATGATGGTGATCATGACGGTGCTTCGGAGATGGAGATCACAAGCACAAGATGATGATGGCCATATCATATCACTTATATTGATTGCATGTGATGTTTATCTTTTATGCATCTTATCTTGCTTTGATTGACGGTAGCATTATAAGATGATCTCTCACTAAATTATCAAGATAAAAGTGTTCTCCCTGAGTATGCACCGTTGCCAAAGTTCGTCGTGCCCAGACACCACGTGATGATCGGGTGTGATAAGCTCTACGTCCATCTACAACGGGTGCAAGCCAGTTTTGCACACATAGAATACTCAGGTTAAACTTGACGAGCCTAGCATATGCAGATATGGCCTCAGAACACTGAGATCGAAAGATCGAGCGTGAGTCATATACTAGATATGATCAACATAGTGATGTTCACCATTGAAAACTACTCCATTTCACGTGATGATCGGTTATGGTTTAGTTGATTTGGATCATGTGATCACTTAGAAGATTAGAGGGATGTCTCTCTAAGTGGGAGTTCTTAAGTAATATGATTAATTGAACTTAAATTTATCACGAACTTAGTACCTGATAGTATCTTGCTTATGTATGTTTGATTGTAGATAGATGGCCCGTGCTGTTGTTCCGTTGAATTTTAATGCGTTCCTTGAGAAAGCAAAGTTGAAAGATGATGGTAGCAATTACATGGACTAGGTCCGTAACTTGAGGATTATCCTCATTGTTGCACAGAAGAATTACATCCTGGAAGCACCGCTGGGTGCCAGGCCTGCTGCTGGAGCAACACCAGATGTTATGAACGTATGGCAGAGCAAAGCTGATGACTACTCGATAGTTCAGTGTGCCATGCTTTACGGCTTAGAATCGGGACTTCAACGACGTTTTGAACGTCATGGAGCATATGAGATGTTCCAGGAGTTGAAGTTAATATTTCAAGCAAATGCCCGGATTGAGAGATATGAAGTCTCCAATAAGTTCTATAGCTGCAAGATGGAGGAGAACAGTTCTGTCAGTGAGCATATACTCAAAATGTCTGGGTATAATAATCACTTGATTCAGATGGGAGTTAATCTTCCAGATGATTACGTCATTGACAGAATTCTCCAATCACTACCACCAAGCTACAAGAGCTTCGTGATGAACTATAATATGCAAGGGATGAATAAGACTATTCCCGAGCTCTTCGCAATGCTGAAAGCTGCGGAGGTAGAAATCAAAAAGGAGCATCAAGTGTTGATGGTCAACAAGACCACTAGTTTCAAGAAAAAGGGCAAAGGGAAGAAGAAGGGGAACTTCAAGAAGAACAGCAAGCAAGTTGCTGCTCAAGAGAAGAAACCCAAGTCTGGACCTAAGCCTGAAACTGAGTGCTTCTACTGCAAGCAGACTGGTCACTGGAAGCGGAACTGCCCCAAGTATTTGGCGGATAAGAAGGATGGCAAGGTGAACAAAGTTATATGTGATATACATGTTATTGATGTGTACCTTACTAGAGCTCGCAGTAGCACCTGGGTATTTGATACTGGTTCTGTTGCTAATATTTGCAACTCGAAACATGGACTACGGATTAAGCGAACACTGGCAAAGGACGAGGTGACGATGCGCGTGGGAAACGGTTCCAAAGTCGATGTGATCGCGGTCGGCACGCTACCTCTACATCTACCTTCGGGATTAATATTAGACCTAAATAATTGTTATTTGGTGCCAGCGTTGAGCATGAACATTATATCTGGATCTTGTTTAATGCGAGACGGTTATTCATTTAAATCAGAGAATAATGGTTGTTCTATTTATATGAGTAATATCTTTTATGGTCATGCACCTTTGAAGAGTGGTCTATTTTTGATGAATCTCGATAATAGTAACACACATATTCATAATGTTGAAGCCAAAAGATGCAGAGTTGATAATGATAGTGCAACTTATTTGTGGCACTGCCGTTTAGGTCATATCGGTGTAAAGCGCATGAAGAAACTCCATACTGATGGACTTTTGGAACCACTTGATTATGAATCACTTGGTACTTGCGAACCGTGCCTCATGGGCAAGATGACTAAAACACCGTTCTCCAGTACTATGGAGAGAGCAATAGATTTGTTGGAAATCATACATACAGATGTATGTGGTCCGATGAATATTGAGGCTCGTGGCGGATATCGTTATTTTCTCACCTTCACAGATGACTTAAGTAGATATGGGTATATCTACTTAATGAAACATAAGTCTGAAACATTTGAAAAGTTCAAAGAATTTCAGAGTGAAGTTGAAAATCATCGTAACAAGAAAATAAAGTTTCTACGATCTAATCGTGGAGGAGAATATTTGAGTTACGAGTTTGGTATACATTTGAAACAATGCAGAATAGTTTCGCAACTCACGCCACCCGGAACACCACAGCGTAATGGTGTGTCCGAACGTCGTAATCGTACTTTACTCGATATGGTGCGATCTATGGGGTTATGCTTTAGAGACGGCCGCATTCACGTTAAATAGGGCACCATCAAAATCCGTTGAGATGACACCTTATGAACTATGGTTTGGCAAGAAACCAAAGTTATCATTTCTTAAAGTTTGGGGCTGCGATGCTTATGTGAAAAAGCTTCAACCTGATAAGCTCGAACCCAAATGGGAGAAATGTGTCTTCATAGGATACCCAAAGGAGACTGTTGGGTACACCTTCTATCACAGATCCGAAGGCAAGACATTCATTGCTAAGAATGGATCCTTTCTAGAGAAGGAGTTTCTCTCGAAAGAAGTGAGTGGGAGGAAAGTAGAACTTGACGAGGTAACTGTACCTGCTCCCTTATTGGAAAGTAGTACATCACAGAAACCTGTTTCTGCGACACCTACACCAATTAGTGAGGAAGCTAACGATAATGATCATGAAACTTCAGAACAAGATACTACTGAACCTCGTAGATCAACCAGAGTAAGATCCGCGCCAGAGTGGTACGGTAATCCTGTTCTAGAAATCATGCTACTAGATCATGATGAACCTACGAACTATGAAGAAGCGATGGTGAGCCCAGATTCCGCAAAATGGCTTGAAGCCATGAAATCTGAGATGGGATCCATGTATGAGAACAAAGTATGGACTTTGGTTGACTTGCTCGATGATCGGCAAGCAATTGAGAATAAATGGATCTTCAAGAAGAAGACTGACGCTGACGGTAATATTACTGTCTACAAAGCTCGACTTGTCGCAAAAGGTTTTCGACAAGTTCAAGGGGTTGACTACGATGAGACCTTCTCACCCGTAGCGATGCTTAAGTCTGTCCGAATCATGTTAGCAATTGCCGCATTTTATGATTATGAAATTTGGCAGATGGATGTCAAAACTGCATTCCTGAATGGATTTTTGGAAGAAGAGTTGTATATGATGCAACCAGAAGGTTTTGTCGATCCAAAGGGAGCTAACAAAGTGCGCAAGCTCCAGCGATCCATTTATGGACTGGGGCAAGCCTCTCGGAGTTAGAATAAATGCTTTGATAGTGTGATCAAAGCATTTGGTTTTATACAGACTTTCGGAGAAACCTGTATTTACAAGAAAGTGAGTGGGAGCTCTGTAGCATTTCTGATATTATATGTGGATGACATATTACTGATTGGAAATGATATAGAAATTCTGGATAGCATAAAGGGATACTTGAATAAGAGTTTTTCAATGAAAGACCTCGGTGAAGCTGCTTACATATTAGGCATGAAGATCTATAGAGATAGATCAAGACGCTTAATTGGACTTTCACAAAGCACATACCTTGACAAGATTTCGAAGAAGTTCAAAATGGATCAAGCAAAGAAAGGGTTCTTGCCTGTATTACAAGGTGTGAAGTTGAGTCAGACTCAATGCCCGACCACTGCAGAAGATAGAGAGAAAATGAAAGATGTTCCCTATGCTTCAGCCATTGGCTCTATCATGTATGCAATGCTGTGTACCAGACCTGATGTGTGCCTTGCTATAAGTCTAGCGGGGAGGTACCAAAGTAATCCAGGAGTGGATCACTGGACAGCGGTCAAGAACATCCTGAAATACCTAAAAAGGACTAAGGATATGTTTCTCGTATATGGAGGTGACAAAGAGCTCATCGTAAACGGTTACGTTGATGCAAGCTTTGACACTGATCCGGACGATTCTAAATCACAAACCGGATACGTATTTACATTAAACGGTGGAGCTGTCAGTTGGTGCAGTTCTAAACAAAGCGTCGTGGCGGGATCTACATGTGAAGCGGAGTACATAGCTGCTTCGGAAGCAGCAAACGAAGGAGTCTGGATGAAGGAGTTCATATCCGATCTAGGTGTCATACCTAGTGCATCGGGTCCAATGAAAATCTTTTGTGACAATACTGGTGCAATTGCCTTGGCAAAGGAATCCAGATTTCACAAGAGGACCAAACACATCAAGAGACGCTTCAATTCCATCCGGGATCTAGTCCAGGTGGGAGACATACAGATTTGCAAGATACATACGGAGCTGAATGTAGCAGATCCGTTGACTAAGCCTCTTCCACGAGCAAAACATGATCAACACCAAAGCTCCATGGGTGTTAGAATCATTACTATGTAATCTAGATTATTGACTCTAGTGCAAGTGGGAGACTGAAGGAAATATGCCCTAGAGGCAATAATAAAGTTATTATTTATTTCCTTATATCATGATAAAAGTTTATTATTCATGTTAGGAAACATAATACATGTGTGAATACATAGACAAAGAAAGTGTCACTAGTATGCCTCTACTTGACTAGCTCGTTAATCAAAGATGGTTATGTTTCCTAACCATGGACAAAGAGTTGTCATTTGATTAAATGGGATCACATCATTAGTTGAATGATCTGATTGACATGACCTATTCCATTAGCTTAGCACCCGATCGTTTAGTATGTTGCTATTGCTTTCTTCATGACTTATACATGTTCCTATGACTATGAGATTATGTAACTCCCGTGTGCCGGAGGAACACTTTGTGTGCTACCAAACGTCACAACGTAACTGGGTGATTATAAAGGTGCTCTACAGGTGTCTCCAAAGGTACATGTTGGGTTGACGTATTTCGAGATTAGGATTTGTCACTCCGATCGTCGGAGAGGTATCTCTGGGCCCTCTCGGTAATGCACATCACTTAAGCCTTGCAAGCAATGCAACTAATGAGTTAGTTGAGAGATGATGTATTACGGAACGAGTAAAGAGACTTGCCAGTAACGAGATTGAACTAGGTATTGGATACCAACGATCGAATCTCGGGCAAGTAACATACCGATGACAAAGGGAACAATGTATGTTGTTATGCGGTCTGACCGACAAAGATCTTCGTAGAATATGTAGGAGCCAATATGGGCATCCAGGTCTCGCTATTGGTTATTGACCGGAGACATGTCTCGGTCATGTCTACATCGTTCTCGAACCCGTAGGGTCCGCACGCTTAAGGTTTCGATGACAGTTATATTATGAGTTTATACATTTTGATGTACCGAAGGTTGTTCGGAGTCTCGAAATGGTCGAGACATAAAGATTGATATATTTGAAGCCTATGTTTGGATATCGGAAGTGTTCCGGGTGAAATCGGGATTTTACCGGAGTACCGGGAGGTTACCGGAACCCCCCGGGAGCTATATGGGCCTTAGTGGGCCTTAGTGGAAGAAGAGGAGAGGCGGCCAGGGTTGGGCCTCGCGCCCCTCCCCCCTAGTCCGAACAGGACAAGGAGAGAGGGGGCCGGCGCCCCCTCCTTCTCTCTCCCTCTTTTCCCACCTCGCGAATCCTATTCCAACTAGGATTGGGGGAGAAGTCCTACTCCCGGGGGGAGTAGGACTCCTCCTGGCGCGCCCTATGATGGCCAGCCGGCCTCCCCCTCTTGAACCTTTATATACGGAGGCAAGGGCACCCCAGAGAGACACAAGTTGATCCACGTGATCATATTCTTAGCCGTGTGCGGCGCCCCCTGCCACCATAGTCCTCGATAATATTGTAGCGGTGCTTAGGCGAAGCCCTGCGACAGTAGTACATCAAGATCGTCACCACACCATCGTGCTGACGGAACTCTTCCCCGACACTTTGCTGGATCGGAGTCCGGGGATCGTCATCGAGCTGAACGTGTGCTAGAACTCGGAGGTGCCGTAGTTTCGGTGCTTGATCGGTCGGGCCATGGAGACGTACGACTACATCAACCAAACGCTTGCGTTGTCGATCTACAAGGGTAGGTAGATCACACTCTTCCCTCTCGTTGCTATGCTCACCATGATCTTGTGTGTGCCTTGGAATTTTTTTTGAAATTACTACGTTCCCCAACAAAAACCCTACGTCCTGCTTGATTAGTATTGATGATATGGGTAGTACAAGAGTAGATCTACCACGAGATCAAGGAGGCTAAACCCTAGAAGCTAGCCTATGGTATGATTTGTTGTCTATGTAGTTGATGTCCTACGGACTACAACCCTCCGGTTTATATAGACACCGGATAGGGTTAGGGTTACATAGAGTCGGTTACAATGGTAGGAGATCTTGAATATCCGCACCGCCAAGCTTGCCTTCCACGCCAAGGAAAGTCCCATCCGGACACGGGACGAAGTCTTCAATCTTGCATCTTCATAGTACAGGAGTCCGGCTGAAGGTATAGTCCGGCTACCCGAACACCCCCTAATCCAGGACTCCCTCAGCCGACTCCTCCATGAAGGCGGAGATTCAAGTTAGCGAAACTGGTAAAGTGCCCCCTCAAGCTCCAAGAACTCCGGCGGGGGATGCCAGTCGGCGACAACAGCAGAGCGACCACAAGCGCAAGGCCCCGCAGCCGGCTTCCAGTAGCCGGCAGGTCGCAACAGGTGAAGACCAGCAGCCGGATGGGCAGCCTCTGCCCAAGCGACAGAAAGGCGGCAAGCCCAACTGGTTGCCGGCCTTCTCCAACGAGCAGACTCTGGATGGACCTTGCAAGTGAAGGAAATATGCCCTAGAGGCAACAATAAAGTTATTATTTATTTCCTTATTTCATGATAAATGTTTATTATTCATGCTATAATTGTATTAACCGGAAACATAATACATGTGGGAATACATAGACAAACAGAGTTTCACTAGTATGCCTCTACTTGACTAGCTCGTTAATCAAAGATGGTTATGTTTCCTAACCATAGACAAAGAGTTGTTATTTGATTAACGGGATCACATCATTAGGTGAATGATCTGATTGACATGACCCATTCCATTAGCTTAGCACCCGATCGTTTAGTATGTTGCTATTGCTTTCTTCATGACTTATACATGTTCCTGTGACTATGAGATTATGCAACTCTCGTTTGCCGGAGGAACACTTTGTGTGCTACCAAACATCACAACGTAAATGGGTGATTATAAAGGAGCTCTACAGGTGTCTCCAAAGGTAAATGTTGGGTTGGCGTATTTCGAGATTAGGATTTGTCACTCCGATTGTCGGAGAGGTATCTCTGGGCCCTCTCGGTAATGCACATCACTTAAGCCTTGCAAGCATTGCAACTAATGAGTTAGTTGCGAGATGATGTATTACAGAACGAGTAAAGAGACTTGCCGGTAATGAGATTGAACTAGGTATTTGGAATACCGACGATCGAATCTCGGGCAAGTAACATACCGATGACAAAGGCAACAACGTATGTTGTTATGCGGTCTGACCGATAAAGATCTTCGTAGAATATGTAGGAGCCAATATGGGCATCCAGGTCCCGCTATTGGTTATTGACCGGAGACATGTCTCGGTCATGTCTACATTGTTCTCGAACCCGTAGGGTCCGCACGCTTAAGGTTACGATGATAGTTATATTATGAGTTTATGCATTTTGATGTACCGAAGGTTGTTCGGAGTCCCGGATGTGATCACGGACATGACGAGGAGTCTCGAAATGGTCGATACATAAAGATTGATATATTGGAAGCCTATGTTTGGATATCGGAAGTATTCCGAGTGAAATCGGGATTTTATCGGAGTACCGGGAGGTTACCGGAACCCCCCGGGAGATATATGGGCCATAGTGGGCCTTAGTGGAAAAGAGAAGAGGCAGCCCAACATGGGCCACGCACCCCTCCCCTCCCTTGGTCCGAATAGGACAAGGAGAGGGGGCCGGCCCCTCTCTCTCCTTTCCCCCCTCCGCGAATCCTATTCCAACTAGGATTGGGGGGGGATCCTACTCTCAGAGGGAGTAGGACTCTCCTGGCGCGCCTCTCTATGGCCGGCCGCACCCCCCCTCCCTTAGTCCTTTATATACGGAGGCAGGGGCACCCCAGAAACACACAAGTTGATCTTCGTGATCATTCCTTAGCCGTGTGCGGTGCCCCCTCGACCATATTCCACCTCTGTCATATTGTAGTGGTTCTTAGGCGAAGCCCTGCGACGGTTGAACATCAAGATCGTCAGCACGCCATCGTGCTGACGGAACTCCTCCCTGATGTTTTGCTGGATCGAAGCCCGGGGATCGTCATCGAGCTGAACGTGTGCCAAGAACTTGGAGGTGCCGGAGTAACGGTGCTTGGGTCGGTCGGATCATTAAGACGTACGACTACATCAACCGCGTTGTCACAACGCTTCTGCTGTCGGTCTACAAGGGTACGTAGATCACACTCTCCCCTCTCGTTGCTATGCATCACCATGATCTTGCGTGTGCGTAGGAAATTTTTTGAAATTATTACGTTCCCCAACAGTGGCATCCGAGCCTAGGTTTTATATGTTGATGTTATATGCACGAGTAGAACACAAGTGAGTTGTGGGCGATATAAGTCATACTGCTTACCAGCATGTCATACTTTGGTTCGGCGGTATTGTTGGACGAAGCGGCCCGGACCAACATTACGCGTACGCTTACGCGAGACCGGTTCTCCCGACGTGCTTTGCACAGAGGTGGCTTGCGGGTGACAGTTTCTCCAACTTTAGTTGAACCGACTGTGGCTACGCCCGGTCCTTGCGAAGGTTAAAACAACACCAACTTGACAAACTATCGTTGTGGTTTTTATGCGTAGGTAAGATTGGTTCTTACTTAAGCCCGTAGCAGCCACGTAAAACTTGCAACAACAAAGTAGACGACGTCTAACTTGTTTTTGCAGGGCATGTTGTGATGTGATATGGTCAAGACATGATGCTAAATTTTATTGTATGAGATGATCATGTTTTGTAACCGAGTTATCGGCAGCTGGCAGGAGCCATATGGTTGTCGCTTTATTGTATGCAATGCAATCGCGTTGTAATGCTTTACTTTATCACTAAGCGGTAGCGATAGTCGTGGAAGCATAATATTGGCGAGACGACAACGATGCTACGATGGAGATCAAGGTGTCACGCCGGTGACGATGGTGATCACGATGGTGCTTCGAAGATGGAGATCACAAGCACAAGATGATGATGGCCATATCATATCACTTATATTGATTGCATGTGATGTTTATCTTTTGTGCATCTTATCTTGCTTTGATTGACGGTAGCATTATAAGATGATCTCTCACTAATTATCAAGAAGTGTTCTCCCTAAGTATGCACCATTGCGAAAGTTCTTCGTGCTGAGACACCACGTGATGATCGGGTATGATAGGTTCTACGTTCAAATACAACGGGTGCAAAACAGTTGCACACGCGGAATACTCAGGTTATACTTGACGAGCCAAGCATATACAGATATGGCCTTGGAACACGGAGACCGAAAGGTCGAGCGTGAATCATATAGTAGATATGATCAACATAGTGGTGTTCACCAATGAAACTACTCCATCTCACGTGATGATCGGACATGGTTTAGTTGATTTGGATCACGTGATCACTTAGAGGATTAAAGGGATGTCTATCTAAGTGGGAGTTCTTAAGTAATATGATTAAATTGAACTTAAATTTATCATGAACTTAGTCCTGGTAGTATTTTGCAAATTATGTTGTAGATCAATAGCTCACGTTGTTGCTTCCCTGTGTTTATTTTGATATGTTCCTAGAGAAAATTGTGTTGAAAGATGTTAGTAGCAATGATGCGGATTGGATCCGTAATCTGAGGTTTATCCTCATTGCTGCACAGAAGAATTATGTCCTTGATGCACCGCTAGGTGACAGACCTATTGCAGGAGCAGATGCAGACGTTATGAACGTTTGGCTAGCTCAATATGATGACTACTTGATAGTTTAGTGCACCATGCTTAATGGCTTAGAATCGGGACTTCAAAGACGTTTTGAACGTCATGGAGCATATGAGATGTTCCAGGAGTTGAAGTTAATATTTCAAGCAAATACCTGAGTTGAGAGATATGAAGTCTCCAAAAAGTTCTATAGCTAAAAGATGGAGGAGAATCGCTCAATTAGTGAGCATGTGCCCAGATTGTCTGAGTACTACAATCGCTTGAATCAAGTGGGAGTTAATCTTCCAGATAAGATAGTGATTGACAGAATTCTCTAGTCACCATCACCAAGTTAGTAGAACTTCGTGATGAACAATAATATGCAAGGGATGACAAAAATAATTCCCAAGCTCTTCGTGATGCTTAAATCGACGAAGGTAGAAATCAAGAAAAACATCAAGTGTTGATGGTTAACAAGACCACTAGTTTCAAGAAAAGGGCAAAGGGAAGAAGGGGAACTTCAAGAAGAACGGCAAGCAAGTTGCTGCTCAAGTGAAGAAGCCCAAGTCTGGTCCTAAGCCTGAGACTAAGTGCTTCTACTGCAAAGGGACTGGTCACTAGAAGCGGAACTGCCCCAAGTAATTGGCGGATAAGAAGGATGGCAAAGTGAACATAGGTATATTTGATATACATGTTATTGATGTGTACTTTACTAATGTTTATAGCAACCCCTTAGTATTTGATACTAGTTCAGTTGCTAAGAATAGTAACTCGAAACGGGAGTTGCAGAATAAACAGAGACTAGTTAAGGGTGAAGTGACGATGTGTATTGGAAATGGTTCCAAGATTGATATGATCATCATCGCACACTCCCTATACTTTGGGGATTAGTGTTAAACCTAAAATAAATGTTATCTAGTATTTGCGTTGAGCATGAATATGATTGGATCATGTTTATTGCAATACAGTTATTCATGTAAGTTAGAGAATAATTGTTGTTCTGTTTACATGAATAAAACCTTCTATGGTTACACACCCAATTAAAATAGTTCGTTGGATCTCGATCGTAGTGATACACATAATCATAATATTGAAACCAAAAGATGCAAAGTTAATAATGATAGTGCAACTTATTTGTGGCACTGCCATTTAGGTCATATTGGTGTAGAGTGCATGAAGAAATTCCATGCTGATGGGCTTTTGGAATCACTTGATTATGAATCAGTTGATGCTTGCGAACCATGCCTCATGGGCAAGATGACTAAGACACCGTTCTTTGGAACAATGGAGCGAGCAACAGATTTGTTGGAAATCATACATACTGATGTATGTGGTCCGATGAATATTGAGGCTCGCGACAGGTATCATTATTTTCTGATCTTCACAGATGATTTGACCAGATATGAGTATATCTACTTGATGAAACATAAGTCTGAAACATTTGAAAAGTTCAAAGAATTTCAGAGTGAAGTGAAAAATCATCGTAACAAGAAAATAAAGTTTATACGATCTGATCGTAGAGAAGAGTATTTGAGTTACGAGTTTGGCTTTCAGTTAAAAACAATGTGAAATAGTTTCACTACTCACGCCACCTGGAACACCACAATGTAATGGTGTGTCCGAACGTCATAACCGTACTTTATTAGATATGGTGCGATCTATGATGTCTCTTACCGATCTACCACTATCGTTTTGGGGTTATGCATTAGAGACAGCTGCATTCACGTTAAATAGGGCACCATCTAAATCAGTTGAGACGACACCGTATGAACTATGGTTTGGCAAGAAACTAAGCTGTTGTTTCTTAAAGTTTGAGGTTGCAATGCTTATGTGAAAATGTTTCAACCTGATAAGCTCAAACCCAAATCGGAGAAATGTGTCTTCATAGGATATCCAAAGGAAACTATTGCATACACCTTCTATCACAGATCCGAAGGCAAGACTTTTGTTGCTAAATTCGGAAACTTTCTAGAGAAGGAGTTTCTCTCGAAAGAAGTGAGTGGGAGGAAAGTAGAAAACTTGATAAGGTAATTGTACCTTCTCCCTTATTGGAAAGTAGTTCATCACATAAATCTGTTCTTGTGACTACTACACCAATTAGTGAGGAAGATAATGATGTTGATCATGTAACTTTA
Organism: Triticum dicoccoides; assembly: GCF_002162155.2. Lineage (NCBI taxonomy): Eukaryota > Viridiplantae > Streptophyta > Magnoliopsida > Poales > Poaceae > Triticum > Triticum dicoccoides. Next base: position 506,438,159 of record NC_041380.1, read on the forward strand.
GATCAAGTTACTACCGAATCTCGTAGGTAAACCAGAGTAAGATCCGCACCAGAGTGGTACGGTAATCCTGTTCTGGAAGTCATGTTACTAGACCATGACGAACTTGCGAACTATGAGGAAGCGATGATGAGCCCAGATTCCGCGAAATGGTTTGAGGCCATGAAATCTGAGATATGATCCATGTATAAGAACAAAGTATGGACTTTGATGGATTTGCCCGATGATCGGCAAGCCATAAAAATAAATGGATCTTTAAGAGGAAGACGGACGCTGATAGTAGTGTTATTATCTACAAAGCTAGAATTGTCGCAAAATGTTTTTCGACAAGTTCAAGGTGTTGACTACGATGAGAGATTCTCACTCGTATCTATGCTTAAGTCTGTCCGAATCATGTTAGCAATTGCCGCATTTTATGAAATCTGGCAAATGGATAAACAAAACTGAATTACTTAATGGATTTATTGAAGAAGAGTTGTATACGATGCAACTAGAAGGTTTTGTCAATCCGAAAGGTACTAACAAAATGTGCAAGCTCCAGCGATCCATTTGTGAACTGGTGCAAGCATCTCGGAGTTGGAATATACGCTTTGATGAGTTGATCAAAGCATATAGTTTTATATAGACTTGCGGTGAAGCCTGTATTTGCAAGAAAGTGAGTGGGAGCACTACGGCATTTCTGATAAGTATATATGAATGAAATATTGTTGATCAGAAATAATGTAGAATTATTCTGTAAAGCATAAAGGAGTGTTTGAAAGGAGTTTTTCAAAGAAAGACTTCGGTGAAGCTGCTTACATATTGAGCTTCAAGATCTATAGAGATAGATCAAGACGCTTGATAAGTTTTTCCAATGAGAACATACCTTGACAAGATTTTGAAGTAATTCAAAATGGAGCAGTCAAAGAAAGAGTTCTTGCCTGTATTACAAGGTGTGAAGTTGAGTAAGACTCAAAGCCCGACCATGGCAGAAGATAGAAAGAGAATGAAAGTCATTCCCTATGCCTTGGCCATAGGTTCTATAAAGTATGTCATGCTGTGTACCAGATCTATTGTATACCCTGCACTGATTTGGCAAGGGAGTACAATAGTGATCTAGGAGTAGATCACTGGACAGCGGTCAGAATTATCCTTAGTGAAATAAGGATATGTTTCTCGATTATGGACATGACAAAAAAGGTTCGTCGTAAAGGGTTACGTCGATGCAAGTTTTTGACACTGATCTAGAAGACTCTAAGTCTCGGTCTAGATACATATTGAAAGTCGGAGCAATTAGCTAGAGTAGCTCCAAGCAGAGCATTGTTGACATAGAAATTTGAAAAATACATGCGGATCTGAATGTGGCAGACCCGTTGACTAAGATTCTCTCACAAGCAAAACATGATCACACCTTAGTACTCTTTGGGTGTTAATCACATAGCAATGTGAACTAGATTACTGAATCTAGTAAACCCTTTGGGTATTGGTCACATGGCGATGTGAACTATGGGTGTTAATCACATGATGATGTGAACTATCAAAGTTAATCACATGGTGATGTGATCTAGATTATTGACTCTAGTGCAAGTGGGCGACTGAAGGAAATATGCCCTAGAGGCAATAATAAAGTTATTATTTATTTCCTTATTTCATGATAAATGTTTATTATTCATGCTATAATTGTATTAACCGGAAACATAATACATGTGTGAATACATAGACAAACAGAGTGTCACTAGTATGCCTCTACTTGACTAGCTCGTTAATCAAAGATGGTTATGTTTCCTAACCATAGACAAAGAGTTGTTATTTGGTTAACGGGATCACATCATTAGGTGAATGATCTGATTGACATGACCCATTACATTAGCTTAGCACCCGATCGTTTAGTATGTTGCTATTGCTTTCTTCATGACTTATACATGTTCCTATGACTATGAGATTATGCAACTCCCGTTTGCCGGAGGAACACTTTGTGTGCTACCAAACGTCACAATGTAAATGGGTGATTATAAAGGAGCTCTACAGGTGTCTCCAAAGGTAAATGTTGGGTTGGCGTATTTCGAGATTAGGATTTGTCACTCCAATTGTCGGAGATGTATCTCTGGGCCCTCTCGGTAATGCACATCACTTAAGCCTTGCAAGCATTGCAACTAATGAGTTAGTTGCGGGATGATGTATTATAGAACGAGTAAAGAGACTTGCCGGTAACGAGATTGAACTAGGTATTTGGAATACCGACGATCGGATCTCGGGCAAGTAACATACCGATGACAAAGGGAACAACGTATGTTGTTAAGCGGTCTGACCGATAAAGATTTCGTAGAATATGTAGGAACCAATATGGGCATCCAGGTCCCGCTATTGGTTATTGACCGGAGACATGTCTCGGTCATGTCTACATTGTTCTCGAACCCGTAGGGTCCGCACGCTTAAGGTTACGATGATAGTTATATTATGAGTTTATGCATTTTGATGTACCGAAGGTTGTTCGGAGTCCCGGATGTGATCACGGACATGACGAGGAGTCTCGAAATGGTCGAGACATAAAGATTGATATATTGGAAGCCTATGTTTGGATATCGGAAGTATTCCGAGTGAAATCGGGATTTTACCGGAGTACCGGGAGGTTACCGGAACCCCCCGGGAGATATATGGGCCATAGTGGGCCTTAGAGGAAAAGAGAAGAGGCAGCCCAACATGGGCCGCGCGCCCCTCCCCTCCCTTGGTCCGAATAGGACAAGGAGAGGGGGCCGGCCCCTCTCTCTCCTTTCCCCCCTCAGCGAATCCTATTCCAACTAGGATTGGGGGGGAATCCTACTCCCAGAGGGAGTAGGACTCTCCTGGCGCGCCTCTCTATGGCCGGCCGCACCCCCCTCCCTTAGTCCTTTATATACAGAGGCAGGGGCACCCCAGAAACACACAAGTTGATCTTCGTGATCGTTCCTTAGCCGTGTGCGGTGCCCCCCTCCACCGTATTCCACCTCGGTCATATTGTAGCGGTGCTTAGGCGAAGCCCTGCGACGGTAGAACATCAAGATCGTCACCACGCCGTCGTGCTGACGGAACTCCTCCCCGACGCTTTGCTGGATCGGAGCCTGGGGATCGTCATCGAGCTGAACGTGTGCCAAGAACTCGGAGGTGCCGGAGTAACGGTGCTTGGATCGGTCGGATCGTGATGACGTACGACTACATCAACCGCGTTGTCACAACACTTCCGCTGTCGGTCTACAAGGGTACGTAGATCACACTTTCCCCTCTCGTTGCTATGCATCACCATGATCTTGCGTGTGCATAGGAAATTTTTTGAAACTACTACATTCCCCAACAGCAAGTTCCATAGCGGCGCGAAGCCGTCGAATCACACCACCCGGAAGTGCCACTGGCTCACCAGGATCGCCAAGGGAGACGGCCTCCTACCTCCTCCACCTGCTGGGCAGCCGCCTCCGCCTCCGCCCCAGCAGCCGGCTATCAGGCCAGTCGGCGCAGTACAAGACGAATACCCCGAAGAACACGGAGCCTACGTGGTGTTTACCAGTATGGCTGATGATCGACGCAACAGGCAGCTGCAGCGACAAGAGGTGAATGCAGTAGCGTCAGAGACGCCAGAGTTCATGCACTGGTCCGAAAAGCCTATCAGCTGGAGCAGGGCTGATCACCCAGAGGTGATGCCGAGTCCGGGCTCTTATGCCTTGGTCTTAGATGCCATCTTTGCCACGGATAGACGAGATGCTCGTTTCTCACGAGTCCTGATAGACGGAGGCAGCAGCATTAACATCCTGTACAAGGACACCATGGAGAAATTAGGAATCAAGCAAAGACAACTTCAGAACAGCCGAACTATGTTCCACGGCATTGTTCCTGGGCTTTCCTGCTCACCAATCGGCAAGATCCTGATGGACGTCCTCTTTGGAGACAAAGATCACTTCTGCAGAGAGTCAGTTTGGTTTGAGGTGGTGGACCTTGAGAGCCCATACCATGCACTGCTTAGCCGACCCGCCTTGGCCAAGTTCATGGCGGTCCCCCACTACGCCTACCCCAAAATGAAGATGCCCAGCTCCAGGGGAATTCTGACTGTAGCCGGCGACTACCGGAAGTTGTCGGCCTGTGCGACTGAGAGCAGTTGGCTGGCCGAGTCCCTGGTGATCGCAGCCGAGAAGCGGCTCCTGGAGCGGGTTGTGGCGATGGCCGGTAAGCAGCCATAGGCGTCGCCCAACCCAAGGGAGTCGGAGGCTGAGGGTTCGTTCAAGCCGGCCAAGGAGACAAAGAAGATACCCTTGGATCCGGAGCACCCAGAGAGGTACACCGTCGTAGGCGCAAACCTCGACAGCAAATAGGAAGGCGAGCTCGTCGATTTCCTCCGTGAGAATCGGGACATTTTCGCATGGTCCCCCAAAGACATGCCAGGTGTACCGACGGAATTCGCCGAGCACAAGCTTCATGTCCGATCTGATGCAAAGCCGGTCAGGCAGCCCCTGCGCCACCTATCAGAAGAGAAGAGAAGAGTTGTCGGAGAAGAAATAGCCCAGCTCCTAGCGGCCGGCTTCATTATGGAAGTATTCTTTCCAGAGTGGCTAGCCAATCCGGTCCTGGTACTGAAGAAGAACAAGCAATGGTGAATGTGTATTGACTACACGAGCCTCAACAAGGCCTGCCCCAAGGACCCGTTTGCTCTGCCAAGAATTGATCAGGTGATAGACTCCACAGCCGGATGCGAGCTGTTGAGCTTTTTGGATGCATACTCAGGATATCACCAGATCAAGCTGAACCCGGCTGACAGATTGAAGACCGCCTTCATCATGCCATTTGGAGCCTTCTGCTACCTCACCATGACGTTCGGCTTGAGGAATGCCGGCGCCACCTTTCAGCGTTGCATGTAGAAGTGCCTCCTCAAGCAACTCAGGAGAAACGCCCACTTCTATGTAGACGATGTCGTGGTGAAGATGGAAAAGCGTGTAACACTGCTGGAAGACCTCAAGGAGACCTTTGAGAACCTGCGCCGATTCCAGATCAAGCTCAACCCCAAGAAGTGCGTCTTCGGAGTACCAGCCGGCCAACTCCTTGGCTTCCTGGTCTCCGAACGCGGCATAGAATGCAACCTTGTAAAGATCAAGGCCATTGAGAGGATGGAGGTACCCAGCCAACTGCTGGACGTGCAAAAGTTCACCGGCTGCTTGGCGTCCATCAGCCGTTTCATCAGTCGGCTGGGCGAGAAAGCTCTCCCCTTATACCAACTCATGAAGAAGACCACTTTTTTCGAGTGGAACCACAAGGCAGACAAAGCTTTTCTCCAGTTGAAGAAGATGCTGACTACTCCACCCATTCTGGCGGCTCCGACTCCTAAGGAACCTATGCTTCTGTACATCGCCGCCACCAGCCGGGTAGTCAGCACAGTCATTATAGTGGAACGCAAGGAGGAAGGCAAAGCATTACCTGTCCAGAGACCGGTATATTACCTGAGCGAAGTACTGTCGGCCTCCAAGCAGAACTACCCCCACTACCAGAAGATGTGCTATGGCGTACACTTTACCGCCAAGAAATTGAAGCCTTACTTTCAAGAGCATCCAATCACTATGGTCTGCGCGGCCCCACTTGCCGAGATCATCGGAAGCCGAGATGCCTCTGGCCGAGTGGCCAAGTGGGCCATAGAGCTGGCTCCCTACACCATCCACTACCAGCCCCGCACCACCATCAAGTCACAAGCACTGGCCGACTTTCTCGTCGACTGGGCTGAGACCCAGTACCTACCTCCAGCGCCCGATTCCACCCATTGGCGGATGCATTTCGACGGCTCCAAGATGCGCACCGGCTTGGGAGCCGGTGTCGTCCTCACTTCCCCTAAAGGCGACAAACTCAAATACGCACTGCAATCCATTTTGCCGCCTCCAACAACGTCGCCGAGTATGAGGTGCTCATTCACGGGCTCCGGCTTGCCAAAGAGCTTGGCATTCGCCGGATCCTATGTTATGGCGACTCGGACTTAGTGGTCCAACAGTCATCTGGCGACTGGGACGCCAAAGATGCAAACATGGCGAGTTACCGTTTCCTCGTGCGGCAACTCAGTGGATATTTCGAGGGGTGCGAGTTCCTCCATGTGCCAAGAAACGACAACGACCAAGCAAACGCCTTGGCACGAATCGGCTCTACCCGCCAAGCAATACCATCCGGCGTCGCCCTTCAGCGCCTCCTCAAGCCGTCTGTCATGCCTTCACCAGAATCAGACTCCATCTTCGTGCCGGCTCCTCCCGAAGAAGTCGAATCCGACTCCGGAGTCCCAGCAGACGGTACGAGGATTCTGGCAGATGGCTCCAAAGCCGCCACAGTCGAAGCAGGCCCGAAGACCCCAGAACTCGGCCCAAGAGCCATGCCAGTCGGCCCGGGGACTTCATTAACCCAGCAAGCGGCTGTTGACTCCAACCCGCCGCCTCCAAGCCCAACCGCCCTCGTCCAAGTCACAGTTCTGGCAGTCGAAGAAATAGCAGCACCCTCATGGGCCCAGCCCATCCTCAAATTCCTGGTGATCAAAGAGCTGCCAACTGATGAGACCTCAGCTCGGCAAGTACAACGCCGAGCGGCAGCCTACACCATAGTCAACAGAGAGCTGGTCAGGCGCAGCATCACTGGTGTCTACCAGCGCTGCGTAGAGCCAGAGCAAGGCCAAGCAATTCTTAAAGACATCCATCAAGGCGAGTGCGGCCACCATGCGGCTTCAAGAGCACTCGTCACCAAAGCCTTCCGACACGGTTTCTTCTGGCCAACTGCCTTAGAAGAGGCCAAAGAATTGGTCCAAAAATGCAAAGGGTGCCAGAAGTTCAGCTCCAAGCCGCACCAGCCGGCTTCCACACTCAAGACCATCCCCATTGCCTGGCCTTTCGCAGTTTGGGGTCTAGACATGGTGGGACCATTCAAGACGGCACGAGTTGGCTTAACTCACTTACTTGTCGCAGTGGACAAGTTCACCAAGTGGATAGAAGCGAAGCCAATCAAGAAACTGAATGGTCCGACTGCCGTGACTTTCATCTACGATATCACAATTCGGTACGGCATACCACACAACATCATCACCGACAACGGCACAAATTTTGCCAAAGGCTCTTTGGCCCGTTTCTGCGCGACACAGGGCATCAGATTGGACTTAGCATCCATTTCCCATCCGCAGTCAAACGGTCAGGTGGAGTGAGCAAACGGCCTCATCTTGTCCGGCATCAAGCCCCGACTGGTCGAGCCTCTGGAGCGCTCGGCTGGCTGCTGGCTCGATGAGTTGCCAGCCGTCCTCTAGAGTCTGCGCACGACTCCAAACAAGTCAACCGGCTTCATGCCTTTCTTCCTCGTCTACGGTGCCGAAGCCGTCAGCCCAACGGACATAGAGTTCGACTCCCCGCGAGTCACCATGTACACCGAGGAGGAAGCAGAAGAAGCACGTCAAGACGGCGTTGATCTGCTGGAAGAGGGCTGGCTGTTGGCACTCATCCAGTCCAACATCTACCAGCAGAGCCTGCGCCGATACTACAACAGGAAGGTCAAGCCGAGATCTTTCCAAGAGGGCGACCTTGTGCTCCGACTGATCCAGCAAACAGTCGGCCAGCACAAGCTGTCGGCACCTTGGGAAGGCCCTTTCATCATCAGCAAAGTGCTGGGCAACGACTCCTACTACCTGAGTCCTTAAAGAAACAAAGGGAGGGAGGGTGGGAAAAACAAAGGCAACTTGGACACGGATGAAACAAACAACGTTGAGAAGAAACTGATACTTGATCTTGCAGATGTTGAAATGATCGGATCCAGTTGAGGAGAGACACACCGGTTAAAAAGAAATTGAAATGAGAAACTCGATGATCGAGAAGGATTAGTATTCACATAGGAATATGAGAACACCATTTGGGGAAGGTATGGAATCAACATTTGACTTTGAAGCAACTCGAATACCACAACTCAAAACAAAAACAAAGGGATTGGCTTGCAAAATAAGCCGGAACAAACATATGATAGAGATTTCGTCCGAAGTTTTCGTGGTGGGGCCTACATGGGCTCGATCGTACATCACCATCATGTACAAGGCAGTGCACATGACATACGTAGCGTCCCCGAGTCGGCATAGCCAAGGACTCTTTAAGACACAACGAGACCACTATAAAACCGATCGTGAATAGGCGGACCACTAGACGTCGAACCCCAATTTCATATCATACATCTGTCGGAAAGATATCCTAAGAGCTACTTGAATTCCCACCTATGAAACTCCCGAACTTTTCCAGTTATGCAATCAGGTGTTGGGGATACAGGGGAAGCATAATATCTCACCCAAACTAGCAAATCCTACATCCAGTTGTATCCATCCTTCAACACATAACCAAGAAACCTTTGGAAATCATCTACCTCAACCTTCGAAAAGCATCCGTTATACAAGTTATGGCGATACTCCCGAACTCCCGCCCCAGTACTGGGTGGCGTCGAGGTTATCTCACCAACGAACTACATAAAAGAGATTTTCGTTGTCGGCGTACTAGACTCAGGTATTCCAGAACTGCAACGATAAAATTATGATGACAACACCTCAGAGCTCAACTCTCCGGGACACTTCCACTAAACCCCTGACAGGAGGCACCAAGACAATGTTCTCATCATAAAACCATCGGAACGATTCCAAGATACCCGCGTGATCCTAAAAAAATTAGTGAAATTTGAGAAGAGAAGAGTCAAAACTCTACGTCAGGATGCCTTACCAGAGTGATGAGGAGACTGGGAAGTAAAAAGAATTCCTAAACTCTTCGATATATAATTCCTAAAAGACTCAAAACATTTTTCTAGACACAACTCGGCCGCTAAAACGATCAAGCAATGGGGCTCCTAAGGTCGGGGATGGCTCTGATACCAACTTGTAACACCCTCGATGCACCTATATCTCCCACGTGTCGAGGCATGACTTAGAGGCATAATCGCATTGAAGGCATATGTCGCAAGTGAGGTAATCTTCACACAACCCATGTAATATAATAAGGGAAAGAGGTTACATAGTTGGCTTACAATCGCCACTTCACACAATTATATGAATAAAGCATTACATCATCCAGATACAATCAAGGTCCGACTACGGAACCCAAAACAAAAGAAGAACCCCAAATGCGACAAAGGTCCCTGATCGACCCCAACTGGGCTCCACTACTGATCAACTAGAACGAAACAACATAAAGGACAAGATCTTCATAGAGCTCCTCCTTGAGCTTGGTTGCGTCATCCGCAAGGACTCATCGGCACCTGCAAGCTGGTTTTGGAAGAATCTGTGAGCCACGGGGACTCAGCAATCTCGCACCCTCGCGATCAAGACTATATAAGCTTATGGGTAAGGTAAAGATATGAGGTGGAGCTGCAGCAAGCGACTAGCATATATGGTGGCTAACATACGCAAATGAGAGCGAGAAGAGAAGGCAAAGCACGGTCGATAAAAGTATGATCAAGAAGTGATCCTATAACAACCTACGTCAAGCATAACTCCAACAACCGTGTTCACTTCCCGGACCCTGCCGGAAAGAGATCATCACGGTTACACACGCGGCTGATTCATTTTAAATAAGGTCGAACTTCAGGTTTTCTACAACCGGACGTTAGCAAATTCCCATCTGCCCATAACCGCGGGCACGGCTTTCGAAAGTTCAAATACCTGCAGGGTGTCCCAACTCAACCCACCACAAGCTCTCATGGTCAACGAAGGAATAGACCTCCACCCGAGACATTCCGATCAGACTCAGTATCCCGGTACAACAAGATATTTCGACAGGGTAAAACTAAACCAGCAACACCGCCCGAATGTGCCGACAAATCCCGATAGGAGCTGCACATATCTCTTTCTCAGGGCACACTCAGATGAGACTAGCTACGAGTAAAACTAACCCTCAAGTTTCCCCGAGGTGGCCCCGCAGGCAGCTCAGTTCGGGCCAACACTCAGAGGAGCACTGGCCCGGGGGGGGGGGGGTTAAAATAATGATAACACTCGGGCTGGCCGACCCAAGGGAAAGAAAAGGCTAGGTGGTGAATGGTAAAACCAATGTTGGGCATTGCTGGAAGAGCTTTACTTAAGGCGAACTGTCAAGGGGTTCCCGTTATAGCCCAACCGCGTAAGGGACGCAAAATTCGGGAACATAACACCGATATGACGGAAACTAGGGCGGCAAGAGTGGAACAAAACACCAGGCATAAGGCCGAGCCTTCCACCCTTTACCAAGTATATAGATGCATTAAAATAACATAGCAATATAATGATATCCCAACAAGTAAATAAATGTTCCAACAAGGAACGGCCTCCAATCTTCACCTGCAACTAGCAACGCTATAAGAGGGGCTGAGCAAAGCGGTAACATAGCCAATCAACGGTTTGCTAGGACAATGGTGGGTTAGAGGTTCAACATGGCAATTGGGAGGCTGACAAGCAAAAGGTAGGCATCGTAGCATTGGCATAGCAAGAGCGAGCAAACTAGCATAGCAAAGATAGTAGTGATTTCGAGGGTATGATCATCTTGCCTGCAAAGCTGTCAGAGTTGACTGGATCCTCAAAAGCAAACTCAATGGGTTCCTCGTTAGCGAACTCGTCTCCCGGCTCTACCCAACAATACAAACAAGCAACAAGGATGCAATCAACCACGTGCAAACTCAAACAATAAGATGCAATGATGGTATGCTATGCGGGATGCGATGCGGGATGCAAAATGCAAGATGTGACAGGAAATGCATGAACCTGGCCTCAACTTGGAAAACCAAGTGTGCCACTGGAAAGAGGGGATGAAATCGCTTGAAAACGATATAAAGAACGCCGGAATCGGAGTTACGGTTTGGAAATGGCAAGCGATTTAAAAATGACACCGGTCTGCGATTTACAGCAAGTAGGCATCTAAATGCAATGAGATGAACATGCTACAGCACCCAAACATGACAACAAAATACATGGTAGGGATGCACACAAGATGCTTAACAAAAGACTAGCACTGAGCCACGACCAATTCATCCATTATGAGGTTCAAACAAGCATGGCAAAAACGCAAATGCAAAACAGATTTCAGACTTAGTGAAATTAACACTTGTCTGAAATTTCAGATCGCGAAGCCCTCTTCGGAGCAGCAAAACAACATGATACATGACCAGATTACGATAAATAAGAACATGGCATGGAGCTACTCAACAAGCTTAACAAAAGATCCAAAGTGACCTGAGGCCAAAAGGGTTCACAAATATACTAACAAGCCCACGAACATAGCTAAAACACAATCAGTTTTCAGACTTAGTGAAAACTGAGACATGCTGAAATATAACTAACGAAGGCATGTAAACGAGCTCGATGCACTCACTACGGTGCAAGTCATAGCAAGGCAAGCATACATCCATTAAGAAGGCACAAAATGCTAGCTCGACATTGCAAGAACAATGGCATAGCATGCACGGATCAACTACAATAACTCCGGCAAAATCGCAAACAAGTTGACAATCTGCCCAGATTCACAACGAAGCAAAAGTAGAGCTCGATTGAGTTAAGCTAGGTTGCTCCATAATTGCAAGTAAAGACATGGATGGATAGAGCATAACAAGATTAACAAAACTCCTTTACTGATCATCCTTAAAAGAGGCAGGGATCACTAGGAAACAGCAAGAACATATGGCATCATGAACTAAATAATCCCAGGCTTAGTGAAAACTACTAAGTCCCTGAAAACAGATTTACCGGGTGCCTCACTTTGCAAGCTTGCACAAGTCACCACACACATCCTAAAAATGCATGGGTTGAACTTCTGGAAATATAACAAAATGCTTAACAAAACATATGAAGGACTCACAGGCATATCATACACACAATAATCATGGCAAAAATGACAAAAGTCTAAGATGAACTAGCAGATTTGACAATTATCTCACGAAGCCTCCTTCTAGCAGCATTTCGGGCATCAAGATGAGCTCAAATGAAAATGATGCAATGGAATGAAATGATGTACTCGTCGAGGCGAACATTTTTATATACCATATGCATGAATCGGAGCTACGGATGCAAAGTTACGGAGCCTCGAACATCGCAACTTAGATCAGGAATCTCTGGGACTTAGTGAAAATATACCTCCGCGAAAGTCAACGCGGGACGGAGGGATCCGGGACGGAGCAGTGCAGATCTGAGGGTGGCGTTTGTTTGGACGCGCTGGTGGATCTGATCCCGATCCGGATCGGATCTGCACGTGGATCGAGGTTCGTCGGGAACCTTCACCGGAGAAGAGCAACGAGGCCGGCGGGGAGGAGCGGTCGCCGGGCCGGCGACGAGCGGCGAGCGGCGGCGTGGAGGCGGCGGCGAGATCTGGCGTCGAGCTCGGCGGCTCGGGGCGGCGGCTGCTCGCCGGAGTGGGGCGGCGCGGCAGGGCGGCGTCGAGGCGGAGGCGGCCGACCACTGGGGCCGCGGAGGAAGAAGACGGCGGCGGGGCATGGCGCTTGGCGACCGGAGATGGGCGGCGCTACGAGGAGCAGGCGCGGGGAGGCGCGAGTGCGGTGGCGGCGGTTCCGGGCCCGGACGGGCCTGCCTTGGGCCCGGCGGGTCGCGGCGGTGCGCTGAGCAGAGAGAGGGAGGCAGGGCTGAGGTGGCGAGCCGTGGTTGGCCCAGGGCGGATGGCGCGGCTGATGTGGCGGGCTCTGATAGGTCGGAGTGAGGTGGCGGCGGCGTCGGACATGTCCGACCGGTGGTGGAGATTTGTCCGACGGCGCGAGGAGCGGGACTAGGGTTTGAACTGCGCGAGATTTTCGGAGGGAGACACATATATATAGGTAGAGGGAGCTAGGAGAGTCCAAATGAGGTGCGGTTTTCGGCCACGCGATCATGATCGAACGCTCTAGGACATGGAGCAGAGTTTGGTGGGTTTTGGGCCAAATTGGAGGGGTGTTGGGCTGCAACACACATGAGGCCTTTTCGGTCCCTCGGTTAACCGTTGGAGTACCAAACGAAGTCCAAATGGTACGAAACTTGACTCGTGGTCTACCGGTAGTAAACCAAGGCCGCATGACAAGTCTCGGTCCAATCCGGAAATGTTTAACCCCCACACATGAAAGAAAGGAAGAATTAACCACCGGAGGAGAACGAAGCGCCGGATTGCAAAACGGACAACGGGGAAAATGCTCGGATGCATGAGACGAACACGTATGCAAATGAAATGCACATGATGACATGATATGCAATGCATGACACACAAGCAATGACAAGGCAACAACAGCGAATAACTGGACGACACCTGGCACATCGGTCTCGGGGCGTCACAACACTCCACCACTACGAGAGGATCTCGTCCCGAGATCTAGAATGGCACCGGAGGGAAAACGGAAGAGAAAAAGAAAAGGTAAAGCTAAGTTGCTTCTTTTGACAAACGAGTGAAACCACGGACCTTGAGAGGTTGAAAAAATTGAAAGAAATGAAAGAACGGAGAAGAACAAAGTTCACAACACTCCTTTAAGAAAGAGGAAAAGAAGGAACCGATTCGGGTAGCACTCTGGTTGAGAAGGGATGCAAGACTTGATAAAATGAGAGAACTTGAGCAAAAGGGACACAATACTCCGGTTAAATGGATAAGCCCAGAAAAGAACCCGATCCTGACAAAACAAGAAGATGGGTTGAAGAGAGCAACATCATAATGCCTCCGGAACAAAAGTAAGAATGGAATGGAATGAACGAAGGGGAACACGATCTTGAGAGAGCACGCTTACAACAAATGCTAGAACGGAGTTGTTGGAAAACCACAATGAAAAGAATAAGCTTGATATGGTCTTATGGAATACATCTCAAATTATGAGGTGACAACCTGCCACTCACGGGAAAAAGAATTGAATTTATATGAACGAGGAGACGAGAAACTTATATCACCGGGAGGATAAATGAAGAACTTGGGACATTTATAAGCACCATAGATAGCAACAATCCTTAGGGAAAGTTTTAGGTGAAATATAACCCAAGATAATTCCAATGAAGAGGTTATTGGATTTAAATATCTCATTCTTAACAACATTCGAATCATGAAACATGAACTCAGATTATCAAGAATGACACAATACCATCTCCAATGATACGGAAGAAATAATTGCACTCCGGATTGCAATATGAAGGATGCTTGAGCTCCTTAGAAAAGAATCTCGATGAACACTTCAAGAAGGAAATAAATCCTTGATGACTCACCACATCGAGCCTTCATGAAGAAACTCCGGTAAAAGAATGGTCAAACGAATGGAAAGAAAAGTTGAAACACATGTTGAACCCTTGCAATGATTAGATGGATCTTCGTGACGATATAGTTGAGAGGGCTTGGAACTCCGGTAAAAGAAAAGATGAAACAAATGAAACTGAGAATTTGAAGGGCCTCTGGAATAAAGAATTAATCATTTGGATGAACAAGAATAAGAATTATGTTATGCTTGTCCTTCACCAATTTAAATTGATGACAAGTAGTGGATTTGCCATACTACTTATTCTCGTAGAAAGGATTAAGATAGATATAGCGCAAACATGAGAAGGTTTTCAACGAACCACCGGTAGAATTGAAACCACGAATGAATTGATATAATAACAAGGTAAGAAGAATCTTGAACGAACCACCGTAAGAATTAAAAAGAACGATTAAAACATGAAGACACACCGGGAAGAATTAGTAATTAAACGAAGATGCTTGAGAGAATTTAGATACATGAGAATGAACAGATCACTTGAACGAAACACCGGTAAGATTTAGAGAACCATAGCTGAAAGCTGAGAATGAATAAATTCTGAGATGATGGACCTGGATGATCAAACTGAAAAGAATTCTGACAATCAAAAACAATTATGAGAGGATGGCCTTGAACTAGAATCACGAATCTTGAAGAGAATGGAGCAAGATTAAAGAGAAACGCTTCTTCGGTCTTCAAAAGATGAGAATTACAAGAAACACCACCGTGAATTGTTGAGATGCTCCGAAATGATAAATAGAAATGTTGAAGCAACGATGAAAAGAATTGTGAAAGATCTAGGAGATGGCATTTGACTGATGATAACTCATTCTTACGTCAAACTTTAAAAGGAATTTGAGAATACCTCCGGGAAAATAAGAAGAGTCAGGTAAAATCCTGGGAAAAGATCTGTGGGTTAGGGCCCACTCAAAAGAAGCATCGTTGAAATGATTTAAAAGAGAGGTTGCACCGGTTGAATTAAATGACTTGAATGAGATAACAACCTCGAAAGAGCTTGAACGAATGCAGATTGGAAACATGAATCTTCGAGATATCTTGAGCACTCCGGAACAATTAAATGGCGAGAAGTGAATGAATATGAGGTGCACTGGCATGAGAAGATATTTGAAACAAGGAAAAAGATATTATCAACACCGAAAGCTTGAATTGGTTCCACCGGAGAAGAAAAGAATGAAGAATGACGAAATAGAAGAACATCTCCTTGAGAATCACCGGGTAAGAATATTGACGAAAAGGAATGGAGTGACTTCACAAGAATAACAGGATACTTGATTAAGACATCTGAGTCCTTAAAGAAACAAAGGGAGGGAGGGTGGGAAAAACAAAGGCAACTTGGACACGGATGAAACAAACAACGTTGAGAAGAAACTGATACTTGATCTTGCAGATGTTGAAATGATCGGATCCAGTTGAGGAGAGACACACCGCTTAAAAAGAAATTGAAATGAGAAACTCGATGATCGAGAAGGATTAGTATTCACATAGGAATATGAGAACACCATTTGGGGAAGGTATGGAATCAACATTTGACTTCGAAGCAACTCGAATACCACAACTCAAAACAAAAACAAAGGGATTGGCTTGCAAAATAAGTCGGAACAAACATATGATAGAGATTTCGTCCGAAGTTTTCGTGGTGGGGCCTACACGGGCTCAATCGTACAGCACCATCATGTACAAGGCAGTGCACATGACATACGAAGCGTCCCCGAGTCGGCATAGCCAAGGACTCTTTAAGCCACAACGAGACCACTGTAAAACCGACCGTGAATAGGCTGACCACTATACGTCGAACCCCAATTTCATATCATACATATGTCGGAAAGATATCCTAAGAGCTACTTGAATTCCCATCTATGAAACTCCCAAACTTTTCCGGTTATGCAATCAGGTGTTTGGGATACAGGGGAAGCATAATATCTCACCCAAACTAGCAAATCCTACATCCAGCTGTATCCATCCTTCAACACATAACCAAGAAACCTTCGGAAATCATCTACCTCAACCTTCGAAAAGCATCCGTTATACAAGTTATGGCGATACTCCCGAACTCCCGCCCCAGTACTGGGTGGCGTCGAGGTTATCTCACCAACAAACTGCAAAAAAGAGATTTTCGATGTCGGCGTACTAGACTCAGGTATTCCAGAACTGCAACGATAAAATTATGATGACAACACCTCAGAGCTCAACTCCCCGGGACACTTCCACTAAACCCCTGACAGGAGGCACCAAGACAATGTTCTCATCATAAAACCATCGGAACGATTCCAAGATACCCGCGTGATCCTAAAAATATTAGTGAAATTTGAGAAGAGAAGAGTCAAAACTCTACGTCAGGATGCCTTAACAGAGCGATGAGGAGACTGGGAAGTAAAAAGAATTCCTAAACTCTCCGATATATAATTCCTAAAAGACTCAAAACATTTTTCTAGACACAACTCGGCCGCTAAAACGATCAAGCAATGGGGCTCCTAAGGTCGGGGATGGCTCTGATACCAACTTGTAACACCCTCGATGCGACTATATCTCCCACGTGTCGAGGCACGACTTAGAGGCATAATCGCATTGAAGGCATATGTCGCAAGTGAGGTAATCTTCACACAACCCATGTAATATAATAAGGGAAAGAGGTTACATAGTTGGCTTACAATCGCCACTTCACACAATTATATGAATAAAGCATTACATCATCCAGATACAATCAAGGTCCGACTACGGAACCCAAAACAAAAGAAGAACCCCAAATGCGACAAAGGTCCCTGATCGACCCCAACTGGGCTCCACTACTGATCAACTAGAACGAAACAACATAAAGGACAAGATCTTCATAGAGCTCCTCCTTGAGCTTGGTTGCGTCATCCGCAAGGACTCATCGGCACCTGCAAGCTGGTTTTGGAAGAATCTGTGAGCCACGGGGACTCAGCAATCTCGCACCCTCGCGATCAAGACTATATAAGCTTATGGGTAAGGTAAAGATATGAGGTGGAGCTGCAGCAAGCGACTAGCATATATGGTGGCTAACATACGCAAATGAGAGCGAGAAGAGAAGGCAAAGCACGGTCGATAAAAGTATGATCAAGAAGTGATCCTATAACAACCTACGTCAAGCATAACTCCAACAACCGTGTTCACTTCCCGGACCCCGCCGGAAAGAGACCATCACGGTTACACACGCGGTTGATTCATTTTAAATAAGGTCAAACTTCAGGTTTTCCACAACCGGACGTTAACAAATTCCCATCTGCCCATAACCGCGGGCACGGCTTTCGAAAGTTCAAATACCTGCAGGGTGTCCCAACTCAACCCACCACAAGCTCTCATGGTCAACGAAGGAATATACCTCCACCCGAGACATTCCGATCAGACTCAGTATCCCGGTACAACAAGACATTTCGACAGGGTAAAATTAACCAGCAACACCGCCCGAATGTGCCGACAAATCCTGATAGGAGCTGCACATATCTCTTTCTCAGGGCACACTCAGATGAGACTAGCTACGAGTAAAACCAACCCTCAAGTTTCCCCGAGGTGGCCCCGCAGGCAGCTCAGTTCGGGCCAACACTCAGAGGAGCACTTGCCCGGGAGGGTTAAAATAAAGATGACCCTCGGGCTGGCCGACCCAAGGGAAAGAAAAGGCTAGGTGGCGAATGGTAAAACCAATGTTGGGCATTGCTGGAAGAGCTTTACTTAAGGCGAACTGTCAAGGGGTTCCCATTATAGCCCAACCGCGTAAGGGACGCAAAATCCGGGAACATAACACCGATATGATGAAAACTAGGGCGGCAAGAGTGGAACAAAACACCAGGCATAAGGCCGAGCCTTCCACCCTTTACCAAGTATATAGATGCATTAAAATAACATAGCAATATAATGATATCCCAACAAGTAAATAAATGTTCCAACAAGGAACGGCCTCCAATCTTCACCTGCAACTAGCAACGCTATAAGAGGGGCTGAGCAAAGCGGTAACATAGCCAATCAACGGTTTGCTAGGACAATGGTGGGTTAGAGGTTCAACATGGCAATTGGGAGGATGACAAGCAAAAGGTAGGCATTGTAGCATTGGCATAGCAAGAGCAAGCAAACTAGCATAGCAAAGATAGTAGTGATTTCGAGGGTATGATCATCTTGCATGCAAAGCTGTCAGAGTTGACTGGATCCTCAAAAGCAAACTCAACGGGCTCCTCATTAGCGAACTCGTCTCCTGGCTCTACCCAACAAAACAAACAAGCAACAAGGATACAATCAACCACGTGCAAACTCAAACAATAAGATGCAATGATGGTATGCTATGCGGGATGCGATGCGGGATGCAAAATGCAGGATGTGACAGGAAATGCATGAACCTGGCCTCAACTTGGAAAACCAAGTGTGCCACTGGAAAGAGGGGATGAAATCGCTTGAAAATGATATAAAGAACGCCGGAATCGGAGTTACGGTTTGGAAATGGCAAGCGATTTAAAAATGACACCGGTCTGCGATTTACAGCAAGTAGGCACCTAAATGCAATGAGATGAACATGCTACAGCACCCAAACATGACAACAAAATACATGGCACGGATGCACACAAGATGCTTAACAAAAGACTAGCACTAAGCCACGGCCAATTCATCTATTATGAGGTTCAAACAAGCATGGCAAAAACGCAAATGCAAAACAGATTTCAGACTTAGTGAAATTAACACTTGTCTGAAATTTCAGATCACGAAGCCCTCTTCGGAGCAGCAAAACAACATGATACATGACCTGATTACGATAAATAAGAACATGGCATGGAGCTACTCAACAAGCTTAACAAAAGACCCAAAGTGACCTGAGGCCAAAAGGGTTCACAAAATATACTAACAAGCCCACGAACATAGCTAAAACACAATCAGTTTTCAGACTTAGTGAAAACTGAGACATGCTGAAATATAACTAACGAAGGCATGTAAACGAGCTCGATGCACTCACTACGGTGCAAGTCATGGAAAGGCAAGCATACATCCATTAAGAAGGCACAAAATTCTAGCTAGACATGGCAAGAACAATGGCATAGCATGCACGGATCAACTACAATAACTCCGGCAAAATCGCAAACAAGTTGACGATCTGCCCAGATTCACAACGAAGCAAAAGTAGAGCTCGATTGAGTCAAGCTAGGGTTCTCCATAATTGCAAGTAAAGACATGGATGGATAGAGCATAACAAGATTAACAAAACTCCTTTACTGATGATCCTCAAAAGAGGCACAGATCACTAGGAAATAGCAAGAACATATGGCATCATGAACTAAATAATCCCAGACTTAGTGAAAACTACTAAGTCCCTGAAAACAGATTTACCGGGTGCCTCACTTTGCAATCTTGCACAAGACATCACACACATCCTAAAAATGCATGGGTTGCACCTCTGGAAATATAACAAAATGCTTAACAAAACATATGAAGGACTCACAGGCATATCATGCACACAACAATCATGGCAAAAATGACAAAAGTCTAAGATGAACTAGCAGATCTGACAATTATCTCACGAAGCCTCCTTCTAGCAGCATTTCGGACATCAAGATGAGCTCAAATGAAAATGATGCATTGGAATGAAATGATTTACTCGTCGAGGCGAACACTTTTATATACTATATGCATGAATCGGAGCTACGGATGCAAAGTTACGGAGCCTCGAACATCGCAACTTGGATCAGGAATCTCCGGGACTTAGTGAAAATATACCTCCGCGAAAGTCAAAGCGGGACGGCGGGATCCGGGACGGAGCGGTGCAGATCTGAGGGTGGCATTTGTTTGGACGCGCGGGTGGATCTAATCCCGATCCGGATCGGATCTACACGTGGATCGAGGTTCGTCGGGAACCTTCACCGGAGAAGAGCAACGAGGCCGGCGGGGAGGAGCGGTCGCCGGGCCGGCGACGAGAGGCGAGCAGCGGCGTGGAGTCAGCGGCGAGCTCCGGCGTCGAGCTGGGCGGCTCAGGGCGGCGGCTGCTCGCCGGAGTGGGGCGGCGCGGCAGGGCGGTATCGAGGCGGAGGCGGCCGGCGACTGGGGCTGCGGAGGAAGAAGACGGCGGCGGGGCATGGCGCTCGGCGACCGGAGACGGGCGGCGCGGCGAGGAGCAAGCGCGGGGAGGCGCGAGTGCGGCGGCGGCGGTTCCGGGCCCGGGCAGGCCTGCCTCGGGCCCCGCGGCCCACGGCGGTGCGTTGAGGAGAGAGAGGGAGGCAGGGCTGAGGTGGCGAGCCGCGGTTGGCCCGGGGCGGATGGCGCGGCTGATGTGGCGGGCTCTGATAGGTCGGAGTGAGGTGGCGGCGGTGTCGGACATGTCCGATCGGTGGTGGAGATTTGTCCGGCGGCGCGAGGAGCGGGACTAGGGTTTGAACTGCGCGAGATTTTCGGAGGGAGACACATATATATAGGTAGAGGGAGCTAGGAGAGTCCAAATGAGGTGCGGTTTTCGGCCACGCGATCGTGATCGAACGCTCTAGGACATGGAGCAGAGTTTGGTGGGTTTTGGGCCAAATTGGAGGGGTGTTGGGCTGCAACACACACTAGGCCTTTTCGGTCCCTCGGTTAACCGTTGGAGTACCAAACGAAGTCCAAATGGTACGAAACTTGACTCGCGGTCTACCGGTAGTAAACCAAGGCCGCATGACAAGTATCGGTCCAATCCGGAAATGTTTAACCCACACACATGAAAGAAAGGTAGAATTGACCACCGGAGGAGAACGAAGCGCCGGGTTGCAAAACGGACAACGGGGAAAATGCTTGGATGCATGAGACGAACACGTATGCAAATGAAATGCACATGATGACATGATATGCAATGCATGACATGCAAGCAATGACAAGGCAACAACAGTGAATAACTGGACGACACCTGGCACATCGGTCTCGGGGCGTCACAACACTCCACCACTACGAGAGGATCTCGTCCCGAGATCTAGAATGGCACCGGAGGGAAAATGGAAGAGAAAAAGAAAAGGTAAAACTAAGTTGCTTCTTTTGACAAACGAGTGAAACCACGGACCTTGAGAGGTTGAAAAAATTGAAAGAAATGAAACAACGGAGAAGAACAAAGTTCACAACACTCCGTTAAGAAATAGGAAAAGAAGGAACCGATTCGGGTAGCACTCCGGTTGAGAAGGGATGCAAGACTTGATAAAATGAGAGAACTTGATCAAAAGGGACACAACACTCCGGTTAAATGGATAAGCCAAGAAAAGAACCCGATCCTGACAAAACAAGAAGATGGGTTGAAGAGAGCAACATCACAATGCCTCCGGAACAAAAGTAAGAATGGAATGGAATGAACGAAGGGGAACACGATCTTGAGAGAGCACGCTTACAACAAATGCTAGAACGGAGTTGTTGGAAAACCACAATGAAAAGAATAAGCTTGATACGGTCTTATGGAATACATCTCAAATTATGAGGTGACAACCTGCCACTCACGGGAAAAAGAATTGAATTTATATGAACGAGGAGACGAGAAACTTATATCACCGGGAGGATAAATGAAGAACTTGGGACATTTATAAGCACCATAGATAGCAACAATCCTTAGGGAAAGTTTTAGGTGAAATATAACCCAAGATAATTCCAATGAAGAGGTTGATGGATTTAAATATCTCATTCTTAACAACATTCGAATCATGAAACATGAACTCAGATTATCAAGAATGACACAATACCATCTCCAATGATACGGAAGAAATAATTGCACTCCGGATTGCAATATGAAGGATGCTTGAGCTCCTTAGAAAAGAATCTCGATGAACACTTTGAGAAGGAAATAAATCCTTGATGACTCACCACGTCGAGCCTTCATGAAGAAACTCCGGTAAAAGAATGGTCAAACGAATGGAAAGAAAAGTTGAAACACAGGTTGAACCCTTGCAATGATTAGATGGATCTTCGTGACGATATAGTTGAGAGGGCTTGGAACTCCGGTAAAAGAAAAGATGAAACAAATGAAACTGAGAATTTGAAGGGCCTCTGGAATAAAGAATTAATCATTTGGATGAACAAGAATAAGAATTATGTTATGCTTGTCCTTCACCAATTTAAATTGATGACAAGTAGTGGATTTGCCATACTACTTATTCTCGTAGAAAGGATTAAGATAGATATCAAGCAAACATGAGAAGGTTTTCAACGAACCACCGGTAGAATTGAAACCACGAATGAATTGTTATAATAACAAGGTAAGAAGAAACTTGAACGAACCACCATAAGAATTAAAAAGAACGATTAAAACATGAAGACACACCGGGAAGAATTAGTAATTAAACGAAGATGCTTGAGAGAATTTAGATACATGAGAACGAAGAGATCACTTGAACGAAACACCGGTAAGATTTAGAGAACCATAGCTGAAAGCTGAGAATGAATAAATTCTAAGATGATGGACCTGGATGATCAAACTGAAAAGAATTCTGACAATCGAAAACAATTATGAGAGGATGGCCTTGAACTAGAATCACGAATCTTGAAGAGAATGGAGCAAGATTAAAGAGAAACGCTTCTTCAGTCTTCAAAAGATGAGAATTACGACGAGAAACACCACCGTGAATTGTTGAGATCCTCCGAAATGATAAATAGAAATGTTGAACCAACAATGAAAAGAAATGTGAAAGATCTAGGAGATGGCATTTGACTGATGATAACTCATTCTTACGTCAAACTTTAAAAGGAATTTGAGAATACCTCCGGGAAAATAAGAAGAGTCAGGTAAAATCCTGGGAAAAGATCTGTGGGTTAGGGCCCACTCAAAAGAAGCATCGTTGAAATGATTTAAAAGAGAGGTTGCACCGGTTGAATTAAATGACTTGAATGAGATAACAACCTCGAAAGAGCTTGAACGAATGCAGAGTGGAAACACGAATCTTCGAGATATATTGAGCACTCCGGAACAATTAAATGGCGAGAAGTGAATGAATATTAGGTGCACTGGCATGAGAAGATATTTGAAACAAGGAAAAAGATATGATCAACACCGAAAGTTTGAATTGGTTCCACCGGAGAAGAAAAGAATGAAGAATGACGAACTAGAAGAACATCTCCTTGAGAATCACCGGGTAAGAATATTGACGAAAAGGAATGGAGTGACTTCACAAGAATAACAGGATACTTGATTAAGACATCTGAGTCCTTAAAGAAACAAAGGGAGGGAGGGTGGGAAAAACAAAGGCAACTTGGACACGGATGAAACAAACAACGTTGAGAAGAAACTGATACTTGATCTTGCAGATGTTGAAATGATCGGATCCAGTTGAGGAGAGACACACCGCTTAAAAAGAAATTGAAATGAGAAACTCGATGATCGAGAAGGATTAGTATTCACATAGGAATATGAGAACACCATTTGGGGAAGGTATGGAATCAACATTTGACTTCGAAGCAACTCGAATACCACAACTCAAAACAAAAACAAAGGGATTGGCTTGCAAAATAAGCTGGAACAAACATATGATAGAGATTTCATCCGAAGTTTTCGTGGTGGGGCCTACACGGGCTCGATCGTACAGCACCATCATGTACAAGGCAGTGCACATGACATACGAAGCGTCCCCGAGTTGGCATAGCCAAGGACTCTTTAAGACACAACGAAACCACTGTAAAACCGACCGTGAATAGGCGGACCACTAGACGTCGAACCCCAATTTCATATCATACATCTGTCAGAAAGATATCCTAAGAGCTACTTGAATTCCCACCTATGAAACTCCCGAACTTTTCCGGTTATGCAATCAGGTGTTGGGGATACAGGGGAAGCATAATATCTCACCCAAACTAGCAAATCCTACATCCAGCTGTATCCATCCTTCAACACATAACCAAGAAACCTTCGGAAATCATCTACCTCAACCTTCGAAAAGCATCCGTTATACAAGTTATGGCGATACTCCCAAACTCCCGCCCCAGTACTGGGTGGCGTCGAGGTTATCTCACCAACAAACTGCATAAAAGAGATTTTCGATGTCGGCGTACTAGACTCAGGTATTCCAGAACTGCAACGATAAAATTATGATGACAACACCTCAGAGCTCAACTCCCCGAGACACTTCCACTAAACCCCTGACAGGAGGCACCAAGACAATGTTCTCATCATAAAACCATCGGAACGATTCCAAGATACCCGCGTGATCCTAAAAAAAATTAGTGAAATTTGAGAAGAGAAGAGTCAAAACTCTACGTCAGGATGCCTTACCAGAGCGATGAGGAGACTGGGAAGTAAAAAAGAATTCCTAAACTCTCCGATATATAATTCCTAAAAGACTCAAAATATTTTTCCAGACACAACTCGGCCGCTAAAACGATCAAGCAATGGGGCTACTAAGGTCGGGGATGGCTCTGATACCAACTTGTAACACCCTCGATGCGACTATATCTCCCACGTGTCGAGGCACGACTTAGAGGCATAATCGCATTGAAGGCATATGTCGCAAGCGAGGTAATCTTCACACAACCCATGTAATATAATAAGGGAAAGAGGTTACATAGTTGGCTTACAATCACCACTTCACACAATTATATGAATAAAGCATTACATCATCCAGATACAATCAAGGTCCGACTACGGAACCCAAAACAAAAGAAGAACCCCAAATGCGACAAAGGTCCCTGATCGACCCCAACTGGGCTCCACTACTGATCAACTAGAACGAAACAACATAAAGGACAAGATCTTCATAGAGCTCCTCCTTGAGCTTGGTTGCGTCATCCGCAAGGACTCATCGGCACCTGCAAGCTGGTTTTGGAAGAATCTGTGAGCCACGGGGACTCAGCAATCTCGCACCCTCGCGATCAAGACTATATAAGCTTATGGGTAAGGTAAAGATATGAGGTGGAGCTGCAGCAAGCGACTAGCATATATGGTGGCTAACATACGCAAATGAGAGCGAGAAGAGAAGGCAAAGCACGGTCGATAAAAGTATGATCAAGAAGTGATCCTATAACAACCTACGTCAAGCATAACTCTAACAACCGTGTTCACTTCCCGGACCCCGCCGGAAAGAGACCATCACGGTTACACACGCGGTTGATTCATTTTAAATAAGGTCGAACTTCAGGTTTTCTAACACCGGACGTTAACAAATTCCCATCTGCCCATAACCGCGGGCACGGCTTTCAAAAGTTCAAATCCTTGCAGGGTGTCCGAACTCAGCCCACCACAAGCTCTCACGGTCAACGAAGGAATAGACCTCCACCCGAGACATTCCGATCAGACTCGGTATCCCGGTACAACAAGACATTTCGACAGGGTAAAATTAAACCAGCAACACCGCCCGAATGTGCCGACAAATCCCGATAGGAGCTGCACATATCTCTTTCTCAGGGCACACTCAGATGAGACTAGCTACGAGTAAAACCAACCCTCAAGTTTCCCCGAGGTGGCCCCGCAGGCAGCTCAGTTCGGGCCAACACTCAGAGGAGCACTGACCCGGGGGGGTTAAAATAAAGATGACCCTCGGGCTGGCCGACCCAAGGGAAAGAAAAGGCTAGGTGGCGAATGGTAAAACCAATGTTGGGCGTTGCTGGAAGAGCTTTACTTAAGGCGAACTGTCAAGGGGTTCCCATTATAGCCCAACCGCGTAAGGAACGCAAAATCCGGGAACATAAAACCGATATGACGGAAACTAGGGCGGCAGGAGTGGAACAAAACACCAGGCATAAGGCCGAGCCTTCCACCCTTTACCAAGTATATAGATGCATTAAAATAACATAGCAATATAATGATATCCCAACAAGTAAATAAATGTTCCAACAAGGAACGGCCTCCAATCTTCACCTGCAACTAGCAACGCTATAAGAGGGGCTGAGCAAAGCGGTAACATAGCCAATCAATGGTTTGCTAGGACAATGGTGGGTTAAAGGTTCAACATGGCAATTGGGAGGCTGACAAGCAAAAGGTAGGCATCATAGCATTGGCATAGCAAGAGCGAGCAAACTAGCATAGCAAAGATAGTAGTGATTTCGAGGGTATGATCATCTTACCTGCAAAGCTGTCAGAGTTGACTGGATCCTCAAAAGCAAACTCAACGGGCTCCTCGTTAGCGAACTCGTCTCCCGGCTCTACCCAACAAGACAAACAAGCAACAAGGATACAATCAACCACGTGCAAACTCAAACAATAAGATGCAATGATGGTGTGCTATGCGGGATGCGATGCGGGATGCAAAAGGCAAGATGTGACAGCCTCAACTTGGAAAACCAAGTGTGCCACTGGAAAGAGGGGATGCAATCGCTTGAAAACGATATAAAGAACGCCAGAATCGGAGTTACGGTTTGGAAATGGCAAGCGATTTAAAAATGACACCAGTCTGCGATTTACAGCAAGTAGGCATCTAAATGCAATTAGATGAATATGCTACAGCACCCAAACATGACAACAAAATACATGGCAGGGATGCACACAAGATGCTTAACAAAAGACTAGCACTGAGCCACGACCAATTCATCCATTACGAGGTTCAAACAAGCATGGCAAAAACGTAATTACAAAACAGATTTCAGACTTAGTGAAATTAACACTTGTCTGAAATTTCAGATCATGAAGCCCTCTTCGGAGCAGCAAAACAACATGATACATGACCTGATTACGATAAATAAGAACATGGCATGGAGCTACTCAACAAGCTTAACAAAAGACCCAAAGTGACCTGAGGCCAAAAGGGTTCACAAAATATACTAACAAGCCCACGAACATAGCTAAAACACAATCAGTTTTCAGACTTAGTGAAAACTGAGACATGCTGAAATATAACTAACGGAGGCATGTAAACGAGCTCGATGCACTCACTACGGTGCAAGTCATGGCAAGGCAAGCATACATCCATTAATAAGGCATAAAATTCTAGCTAGACATGGCAAGAACAATGACATAGCATGCACGGATCAACTACAATAACTCCGGCAAAATCGCAAACAAGTTGACGATCTGCCCAGATTCACAACGATGCAAAAGTAGAGCTCGATTTAGTCAAGTTAGGGTGCTCCATAATTGCAAGTAAAGACATGGATGGATAGAGCATAACAAGATTAACAAAACTCCTTTACTGATCATCCTCAAAAGAGGCACGGATCACTAGGAAACAGCAAGAACATATGGCATCATGAATTAAATAATCCCAGACTTAGTGAAAACTACTAAGTCCCTGAAAACAGATTTACCGGGTGCCTCACTTTGCAAGCTTGCACAAGTCACCACACACATCCTAAAAATGCATGGTTTGCACCTTTGGAAATATAACAAAATGCTTAACAAAACATATAAAGGACTCACAGGCATATCATGCACACAACAATCATGGCAAAAATGACAAAAGTCTAAGATGAACTAGCAGATCTGACAATTATCTCACGAAGCCTCCTTCTAGCAGCATTTCGGGCATCAAGATGAGCTCAGATGGAAATGATGTATTGGAATGAAATGATGTACTCGTCGAGGCGGACATTTTTATATACTATATGCATGAATCGAAGCTACGAATGCAAAGTTACGGAGCCTCGAACATCGCAACTTGGATCAGGAATCTCCGGGACTTAGTGAAAATATACCTCCGCGAAAGTCAACGCGGGACGGAGGGATCCGGGACGGAGCGGTGCAGATCTGAGGGTGGCGTTTGTTTGGACGCGCGGGTGGATCTGATCCCGATCCGGATCGGATCTGCACGTGGATCGAGGTTCGTCGAGAACCTTCACCGGAGAAGAGCAAGGAGGCCGGCGGGGAGGAGCGGTCGCCGGGCCGGCGACGAGCGGCGAGCGGCGGCGTGGAGGCGGCGGCGAGCTCCGGCGTCGAGCTGGGCGGCTCGGGGCGGCGGCTGCTCGCCGGAGTGGGGCGGCGCGGCAGGGCGGCGTCGAGGCGGAGGCGGCCGGTGACTGGGGCCGCGGAGGAAGAAGACGGTGGCGGGGCATGGCGCTCGGCGACCGGAGACGGGCGGTGCGGCGAGGAGCAGGCGCGGGGAGGCGCGAGTGCGGCAGCGGCGGTTCCGGGCCCGGGCGGGCCGGCCTCGGGCCCCGCGGGCCACGGCGGTGCGTTTAGGAGAGAGAGGGAGGCGGGGCTGAGGTGGCGAGCCGCGGTTGGCCCGGGGCGGATGGCGCGGCTGATGTGGCGGGCTTCGATTGGTCGGAGTGAGGTGGCGGCGGCGTCGGACATGTCCGGCCGGTGGTGGAGATTTGTCCGCCGGCGCGAGGAGCGGGACTAGGGTTTGAACTGCGCGAGATTTTCGGAGGGAGACACATATATATAGGTAGAGGGAGCTAGGAGAGTCCAAATGAGGTGCGGTTTTCGGCCACGCGATCGTGATCGAACGCTCTAGGACATGGAGCAGAGTTTGGTGGGTTTTGGTCCAAATTGGAGGGGTTTTGTGCTGCAACACACACGAGGCCTTTTCGGTCCCTCGGTTAACCGTTGGAGTACCAAACGAAGTCCAAATGGTACAAAACTTGACAGGCGGTCTACCGGTAGTAAACCAAGGCCGCATGACAAGTCTCGGTCCAATCTGGAAATGTTTAACCCCCACACATGAAAGAAAGGTAGAATTGACCACCGGAGGAGAACGAAGCGCCGGATTGCAAAACGGACAACAGGGAAAATGCTCGGATGCATGAGATGAACACGTATGCAAATGAAATGCACATGATGACATGATATGCAATGCATGACATGCAAGAAATGACAAGGCAACAACAGCGAATAACTGGACGACACCTGGCACATCGGTCTCGGGGCGTCACAGTTCATCCCAAACCACTCCGGCGATACGTCCTCGCCGTCTTCAGACCGCTCGGGGACGAAGACGCTTGTGTCGGTGTACTCGGCGATCGCTGCAGCACACTTGATGAGGGCGTCTTCCGCGGTTGCCAGCTCCGGCTGGGCCTCTGACCGGAGTGTGCCAGCCGGTCTAGATCCAGCCCCAGATACCACGCCTTGACGAACTCCAAGGCCCGACGCGCTCCGGCTCGGGCCGAGGAACCCTTCCAGGCCTCAAGACGACCAGCCGCAACCTCAAGCCAGTCGGCAGTCAGGCTGGGGGCGCGTGGAGCCTGCATGTCTGGCCACAGGGCGGCAATCGCCTGGGCGCCGACACGTTGAAGCCGGCGCAGCGTCCGGTGAGTCGGTCGAAGGCGAGCCTCGATGTTCAGGATATGCTCATCAAGGGTTCGGGGGGCGTCGACGGCGATCTCTGCACCTTCCGCCCTCCGACCTTCGCGGTCAGCCTCGATGGCTTGGATGGCGGCCTGCGAGTGCCCAGGGAAGAAGTCTGCCAAGAAGGAAGAAACGAAGAAGCAAGTCAAAAACCGGGAGTCGGCGCGATTTATAATCGGCAGCTCGAAGAAAGAAAGTAAAGAAACTCACCATCAACGATGTCTTCAATCTCATGGAAGTCGGAGGCCAGCATTGCCTCTCTATCAATTCAGGAGGAGCGCTCGCTCGTGAACTCGGTCAGGAGGGCGGTTTCCGCCTCTTCTGCCTCCTTCTGCGTCTTCGCAAGCAGCTCCCTCTGCTCTGCCAACTGAGTGGCCAGCAGATCGCGCTCTATGGCGAGCTTGCTGCACTCCTCCCCCTTGGCGCGCAACGTGGAGTTGGCCTCGCTCAGCTGCTGTTGAAGAACAGCGTTGGCTTTTGAAGAGAAGGAAGAAAGAAGGTGTTAAGTCATCAGAAAAGAAGGTCGTCGGGGAGATCTGGCCCGACTGCTCAGCAGTCGGCCCGAATCTCGGGGACTACAGCCCGCGGGTGCACCAGCGCGCCCCCGCGAAGAAGAATAAGAACTTACTCCGGCTCTCCGACAAGTCGGCGGTCCACTTGCCCAGCTCTTCAACGTTGCGGTTGAAGGCGGTGACACGAAGGTTGTGGTAGTCCTACAACAAGTATTTCAGACAAAAGTTAGTACCCAGAACTCACCAATTGGAGTTCCGGGCCGCCTGCTCAGCAGCCGACCCGAAACTCAGGGACTACACCCAGTTGGTGCGCTGGCGCGCCCCCACAGAGAAGAAAAAAAACAAGAAAGAAAAAAAGAGGACCAAAGAGAAAAGATACCCGGACGGCTGCGCGCGACGCCAGGTACGCCTTGGTGCAATTCTGGATTGCGTCGCCCTCAGCTCGCAGCTTCGTCTGGACGTCCAGAAGCGCCTGGTTCAGCGGCCCCGTGCTGCCTCCTCGCACCCACCCAATGGGCGCGGCGCTCGACGCTTCGGCGTCTGGGATCGCCGAGCTGGCGACGCCGGTCTTCAGGGGGCGTGGCGCCGAAGTCGCCTTCTCAAGACGGCGGCGCGTTGGCGAGCCGACTTGAAGGAGTAGCCTCGCCACGGCCTCGTCTTCGGTCGGCGGCACCGGCGGGACTGCCGGCTGTTCGCCTTGCGCGCTCCCAGACGGCGGCGGCGCGCTTCCAGACGGCAGCGGCGGTGGCGGCGGAACGATCACGTCCGGCGTGGAGGAGTCGCTGCCTTCCCTCTCCAGGACGGGGTTCTCGCCGCCGGCTTCCCCAGTCTGCCCCGTGAACTCCGGAGGCGGCAGCGCAGAGTTCAGCGGGGTGACGAACACCGCCGATTGGTGGTGCGCGGCCTCCTCAGCCTGCCGTTTCGCAGCGGCGGCGGCTTCGGCCTCGGTCAGCTTCTTCTTGGTGGAGGCCTCCGCCTTATCGGCCTCCACCTTCTCCAGGCGGGCGGCCTCTTCCTCGTTGCGCTTCTCCTGCGCATTCCGCTCCATCGCCTCCCGAAGGTCGGCGGCGGGGTCAATCCGCCGAGTGGAGGCGGACGTCTCCGCTGACCCCATGACGGAGGCGGCGGCGACCCTCTCAAGAGTGAGGGGAGCCCTAAAGTAAGGGAAGCAAGTAAAAGACTCAGACAAAGCTACAGAGAAAGAATAAAGCGTCAAGACGGAATACTCACGCGGAGACCAGCGGCGGCTTCTTCACTTCCTTGCGGAAGCGGATGGCCTTCGCAGCCGCCTCGTCCCGCCGAGTCGCCGCAGCCGAACTCTTGGGCTTCTTCGGCCGACTGCCGAGCAATGTCGGCACGGCCCGGCGCTTCTTCCCGCCGCCCGGAGCACCCGGCGCGGCAGAAGAGCCCGCACCAGGATGGCTGGCTCCTGGCCGGGGGCGGGGGCTGACCTCCTCATCATCGTCAGGCCAGTCCTCTAGACTGGCCCCGAGCCACGGGCCGCCTCCTCCCTCGGCGTCGTCTTCCAAAGCCGCCGCCCCCAGATCGGGGTCGTCGACGTCGCTCTCCGCCCGGTCGGCAAGGAACTCACGGGCTGGCCCCGAGGTGCCGGCTGGTGGATGGAGGAGGGGATTCTGACCAAGGCCGACTGGTCAGGTCGCACAAAACAGACTCGGCAAAAAAGAAGACAACTCGAAGAAAGAAAGAAAGGGCAACTCACTATAGGTGGGGGGTTGGTGCGGGAGTACGACTCCTTGCCGAACCGCCAGTCCTCCAGCAGCTTGCTGTCCGAGAGGTAGTTCACCATGTAGGCCACCTCCTCGTGAGGCATGTCCTTGGTGCACATTCGACTCGGATCACGGCGCCCGCTCATTTGGCATATCATGTGGGGGCGGCCTTGGAGCGGGAGAACTCAGCGCGCCACGAAGGCGGCCAGCAGATCCGGACCAGTCAGGCCCTCCGACTGCGTCAGCACTCGGAGTCGGGTGACGGCGCCGACTCCTACAGGCGTCAGCGACTTGGCCCGGTACAACCAGTTGGGCAGTCTCCCAGCCGGCGGGCTGGCTTCGAAAGCCGGCAGGTTGACCCAATCGCC
This sequence comes from Triticum dicoccoides, assembly GCF_002162155.2. Classification (NCBI taxonomy): domain Eukaryota; kingdom Viridiplantae; phylum Streptophyta; class Magnoliopsida; order Poales; family Poaceae; genus Triticum; species Triticum dicoccoides. The sequence goes on from NC_041380.1 coordinate 506,470,107, forward strand.
CCTCGCAAAGACGCTCTTGACGTAGAAGTACGAGCGCTGCCACATCTTCACCGACTTTATCAGCTTGATGGTGGGGAAGGGGTTGTCGGCCCCCAATCTCCGCACGGCGATGAAAGCGCCGCATTGTGCCGGCACGCATGCAGCCTGGGTGCCGAGCTTGGAGAAGAAGAACTCCCCCCAGAGCTCGAGGGTGGGGAGGACTCCGAGGAAGCCTTTGCACAAGGCTACAAAGGCGGACAGCAGCACCACCGTGTTGGGCGTGAGGTGGTGCGGCTGGAGACCGTAGAACTCCAGAAAAGAGCGGAAGAAGCTGCTCGCCGGCAGCCCCAATCCGCGCAGGCAGTGCGACCGGAAGATGACCCGCTCGCCCTCCTCCGGCGCAAGGGAAATCTCCCCCTTCGGCGCAAGACGCACCCGCACGTGTGAAAGTGCAACTATCCCTAGGTGGTTTTGGTAATTCATAACAACATATAGCTCATTGAGCTAATGCTATTCCAAGATGACTATTTCAGGAAAGCTCAATGATTGGCATGGCATGGATGTGAAAGTGGAACCCTCAAAATGCTAAGGACAAAGGATTGGCTCAAGCTCAAAAGCTCAAGACTCTTCATTTTATATTTTAGTGATCCAAGATCACATTGAGTCTTTAGGAAAAGCCAATACTATCAAGGAGGGATGAGGTGTTGCTTAATGAGCCTCTTGCTTCATGTGCTTAATGATATGCTCCAAAATCCTCAGCTACTTTCCCATATCCACATATGACCTAAACCCTAAGCCAAACTCGGTCCTACCAATTCTTTCTATCCGGCGCCACCGAGTTTCACTTGTCATAAGCCACTGCCAAACCCTAGCAATTCGGTTCTACCGATAGGGATCTCGGTCTCATCGAGATGGTATTGCAAACTCTCTGTTTCCCTTTCATAACTTTTCGGTCTCACCGAAAGAGCGGATCGGTCCCACCGAGATAGCAATGTAAATTAAGTGTTTCCTTTTTGTAACTTTTCGGTCTCACCGAAAGAGCAAATCGGTCCCACTGAGTTTGCCTGACCAACTCTCTGGTTAGCTAATTACCAAATTCGGTCTCACCGAGTTTGTGTAATCGGTCTCACTGAGATTACGTTATGCCCAAACCCTAACCATATCGGTCCTACCGAGTTGCATGTCAGTCCCACCGAAAATCTCTAACGGTCACTAGGTTTACCTTTTCGGTCCGACCGAGTTTGTTGATTCGGTCCCACCAAGATTGGAAAACTGTGTGTAACGGTTGGATTTTGTGTGGAGGCTATATATACCCCTCCACCTCCTCTTCATTCGTGGAGAGAGCCATCAGAACACATACACAATTCCAACTCATATGTTCTGAGAGAGAACCACCTACTCATGTGTTGAGACCAAGATATTCCATTCCTACCATATGAATCTTGATCTCTAGCCTTCCCCAAGTTGCTTTCCACTCAAATCTTCTTTTCACAAAATCCAAATCCTATGAGAGAGAGTTGAGTGTTGGGGAGACTATCATTTGAAGCACAAGAGCAAGGAGTTCATTACCTACACACCATTTGTTACTTCTTGGAGAGTGGTGTCTCCTAGATTGGCTAGGTGTTACTTGGGAGCCTCCAACAAGATTGTGGAGTTGAACCAAGGAGTTTGTAAGGGCAAGGAGATCGCCTACTTCGTGAAGATCTACCGCTAGTGAGGCAAGTCCTTCGTGGGCGATGGCCATGGTGGGATAGACAAGGTTGCTTCTTCGTGGACCCTTTGTGGGTGGTTGCTTCTTCGTGGACCCTTCGTGGGTGGAGCCCTCCGTGGACTCGCGCAACGGTTACCCTTTGTGGGTGGAGCCCTCCGTGGACTCGCGCAACCGTTATCCTTCGTGGGTTGAAGTCTCCATCAACGTGGATGTAGGATAGCACCACCTATCCGAACCACGGGAAAAACATCCGTGTCTCCAATTGCGTTTGAATTCTCCAAACCCTTCCCTTTACATTCTTGCAAGTTGCATGCTTTACTTTCCGCTGCCAATATACTCTTTGCATGCTTGCTTGAATTGTCTGATGATTGCTTGACTTGTCCTACAATAGCTAAAATCTGCCAAGAACTAAAATTGGGAAAAGGTTAAGGTTTTATTTGGTCAAGTAGTCTAATCACCCCCCCCCCCTCTAGACATACTTTCGATCCTACAAGTGGTATCAAAGCTTTGGTCTCCATTTGCTTTGATCTCCATAGCTTTTGGTGGTCATAGCCTTGGTTTCACAACCTAGGAGAGTATGGCGTCTAGCGAGGGAAATTATCACCGTAGATGTCCTTACTTTGATGGTACTAATTTTGCTAGTTGGAAGCATAAAATGAAAATGCATATTCTTGGACATAACCCCGCCGTTTGGGCTATTGTGTGTGTTGGTTTGCAAGGTGACTTCTTTGATGGGAAAGAACCAAACCGTGAAGCTACCGCGGATGAGTTGAAGATGTTGCAATACAATGGTCAAGCTTGTGATATTCTCTTCAATGGATTGTGCCCCGAAGAATTCAACAAAATCAGCCGTCTTGAGAATGCAAAGGAAATTTGGGACACTTTGATTGATATGCACGAAGGTACCGACTCCGTCAAGGAATCCAAGTTGGATGTGCTTCAAAGTCAACTTGACAAGTTCAAAATGAAGGATGGTGAAGGTGTCGCTGAAATGTACTCTAGGCTTGCTCTCATCACACATGAGATTGCCGGCTTAGGAAGTGAAGAGATGACCGATAGATTCATCATCAAGAAGATTCTAGGAGCCTTGAATGGAAAATATGATACCGTGTGCACATTGATCCAAATGATGCCCAATTACAAAGATCTCAAGCCAACGGGGGTGATTGGAAGAATTGTTGCTGATGAGATGTCACTTAAGGATAAAGAGGAACTTCACAACAAATCAAGTGGTGCCTACAAAGCCTCATGTGAAGCCCCTACATCATCAAGTGAGAAACAAAACTTCAATGAAGAATTGAGCTTAATGGTGAAGAACTTCAACAAGTTCTACAAGAGTAGAAGCAAAGATAGAAGCTTCAAGTCAAGGTCCTACAATGACAAAAGATCTTCTAGTCGAGAGCGAAACTGCTACAGTTGTGGAAGACCCGGACACTATTCCAATGAGTGTACGGCTCCCTACAAGAGAAAAGAAGATTCTCCAAAAAGAAGAAGCAAAGAATCACCACCAAGAGAGATTAGGAGTAGAGATGATCATTATGAACGAAGATACTCACGGAGAAGCAAGGATTCGGAAAGGAAGGAAAAATCATCAAGGAGCTACACAAAACAAATACATCAAGCTCATGTTGGTGAATGGGTATCCGGCTCCGACTCCGACAGCCACTCCGAGAGAAGTTATCACTCCGACTCCGAAGATACTCAAGATGAAGGTGTTGCCGGTCTAGCACTTGTGTCAACCAACTCCTACGACATATTTGACTCACCAAATGAAGGAATTGGAAGATGCTTCATGGCCAAAGGTCCTAAGGTAACACACCCCGAGTATGTTGATTTCAATAGTGATGAAAATAACTTCTTAGGTGATGATTTGCTTGTTGACAACTCTAGTGATGAATACTATGATGAAACGTCAATTAATCATGCTAATCAAGATAAAATGAATGACAATGATAAGGAGAAGATTGAGGCTCTAACTAAATAACTAAACACTCTTAAGTTAGCTCATGAAACTATCTTCGAAGATCATCGAGAACTTTTAAGAGCTCATGAGAAATTATGCTTTGAAAAGCTCAATCTTGAGCAAGAGCATGAGTTCTTAAAAGCAATCAATGATGATCTCCGCAAGAAAAGTTCTTCTTACATTGCCAAGAGTTTACTCTTATCCACTTACATGCCTCAAGTCAAGTCTAGTAACAAGAACAAGAAAGATTCTTCCTCTAGCAGTAACAATGATCATGCTAAATCCAATATTGTTGCTTCTAGTAGTTCTCTTGATTCCACTAATGATTCTCTTAGCCAAGTTACACTTGAGCAAGAAAATAGCTTATTGAAGGGAATTATAGAGAAAGGAGTGTACAAAAGCCTTGCCGGGAGTAAGCAATTCGAGGAAATTGTGCGCAAGCAAGGAATGCACCGGAAGAATCAAGGTGTTGGTTTTGAACGAAAGTTCAATGCCAATGGAGTTGAGTGGGAAGAAGATCAATACCCCAAGACAAAGTTTGTTCCTCAACAAGAGAAGTATGATACTTCTTTCAAGGGGACACAAGCTCAAGATGATCTTCCACCACAAGACTACAAGCAAAAAGGCAAGGACAAGCTTCAAGAGAAAATTGATGCATTTGAAGAAGCTCCTAAGACCTTAGTCAAGTGGATTCCCAAGACTACTTCAAGTTCCACTTCATGAAGTACGACTACAACTCCAAGGATTCCCATCAAGATGGTGTGGATCCAAAAGAAGAAGAACTAGAGAGTTCTTGAGGGTGACTCCGCCAACATACTTCACTCTTATCATTTTGGCAAGAACAAGTGCAATCAACTTCCACATCTTGCACTAGTTCAAGGAGTCACAAACCCTCTTGTTGGTAAGACAAGGGACAAGGTAACCTAAAAGTTTTCATGGACATCATCTTGTGTGTGCATCACTCTATGTCTATGGATATCCTTGTTTGTTCCTTGTGGGACTAACCCATGTAGGTATTGAAAGTGCAATTCACTCAAATGGATAGCTCCAAGTGATCTACATCAACATTGAGCATCCACATCTTCAACATCTACATGAAGTCATCATCGACAAAACCCGAGGTTAGTTCATCCCTCTAAGGGGGGATATCACATCTAGGGGGAGCTTTACTCTAAGACTTGAGCTAAAGCAACTCTAAAGATGTGAACACAACAATGATTTATGTAAAAGTGGTAACCCCACTTGAGCTTAAACGATGAGTATGACCTATGATCAAGTGTTCTCACTTGACTCCTAAGTCAATATACTCATATATAGATGACCTTGTCATTGCAAATTGCTTGATAGATGCTAGAATTGGTTGTGCATGCCTTGTCACATATTTCATTTGCCATCTTATTGTGTGAGCATGCTGGTTGCATATTTTACTCATTCGAGGACATCCACTTGTTGTTTTGATTGCTTGGTTTTATTTCCTTGTGCCAAGTGGATGGACAAGAATGCCTAAGAACCTCCTCTAGCTATCTATGCTTTTCTCATCTCAAACTCTATTCATGCTACATCACAAAATTTGATCAAGTCAGATTCGAACCACTCTGTGTGAGGAGCGCTCGGAGTTCCCGATTCGTCATAGACTTAAACTTCCAAAACCTCTTTATGATTCTCGGTCTGACCGATACCCCACTTTCGGTCCTACCGAGATCATTAAGTTGATCTAGGTTTTCGATCTTGGTGTAACCGATTTGAACCTTTCGGTCACACCGAGTTTCAGTAACTGCTTGCAGTTATGAATCTCGGTGCCACCGAGTTGTTCCACTCGGTCACACCGACGGGGTCGGGCTATATATAGTCACGGGCAAAAATTTGGAAATTTCTCCGAACCCCTTCGCCCGCGCGATAGCCTGCTCTGCCAACTTGGTCTCCGGATCGTCTCCTCGCCGCCAGCCACCTCTAGTCGCTGGTCTCCATCGCCGTCAACGGAATTCAACCCCGCCGTTGCCGCCGTAGCGAGTCTCCGCCGAACTAGGGTATGGACTCGATCTTTGTGCTATTCTCCAATCCGATTCTTAGCACATTGTGATCATCATGATTCTTGCCACGATTGAAACACTCCTATCCAGTCAATGTGCTCGTAGATTAGGTTTGATTCGAAAATTTTAGGGTTAGGTTTCCGTCGAAACCATCTCGGACCCACCGAGTTCAAAAACTCGGTCCCACCGATTTGGCTCATGCCATTGCACAAGTGAGACTCGGTCTGACCGAGAATTACTTATCGGTGTGACCGATCTTGGAACTTTGTGAAACCCTAGAAGTCTCGGTGCCACCGAACTGTGACTCGGTCTGACCGAGTTCACTAGTTTAGGTGCCAAAACTGCTTCGGTATCACCGAGTTTAAAAACCGGTAGATCCGAGATGATTTCAGTGGGAAACTAAAACTGAGTTTTTGGATCATTCTTTTGCAAAAATCTCTGCATTTTGTGATGCTCATCCACTCTATCTCATCTATAACCTATTCATAGGGTCAGTAGTCAGAGTTTGCAACATGTCTGATCAGAGTGACAGCCAGAACTTGTCAGAGCAGCAAGTGCAGATGAGTGAGGGCACTAGTCCCTCCAGCTCTTCAGATGATGGCAGCAGAAGTACCCCAAGCAATTTGCCAAAAGCTTCCACCAGACAGAGGAAGAAGAGAACTTCAGATTCTGAGGATGAAGATTATGTGGCAGAGGAAGAGGAAGCCACATCAAAGAGAGTTGAGCCAGCACAGGGCACAAAGCCAGGGTTAAAGATCAAAAGGCCAGCAGGCAGGCAGCCTATGCCAAAGGCCAGAGCTTCAACTCAGATTCCTGAAAAGCCTGCACCCATAGAGCCAGTTGCTGCTGAAGGAAAGAAAAGGAAGGAAAGGGTCAAGAAGACCATAGCCATAGTGCTTGGAAAGGCTTCCATCATGGAAGAAGAGGAAGAAGAAGAGGTTGATGCACCAGCACCTAAGGCACCTAAGCTTATGGGTGATGCTATAAGATCAGGGGCTGCCACATCTAAGCCCAAAGAAGCACCCAAAGCTGCTTCCAAGGCCAAGCCAGCTCCAAAGCCAAAACCAAAGAGGAATACAAGAAGCATCCCAGCTGCTGAGAAGAACAAGGCCCCAGTGCCTGAAGCTGCAGAAGAAGATGATGAAGAGAATGTTCTTAGAAAGCTCAAGCCCAAGATCCCAGACCACAATGATGCTCATCCTATGGCTGAGGACATGAAGCTCAGAAGAGATTCAGGGCTCAGGAAGTGGAGAGAAGCATATCCGTATTCTTCAAGGAGGAGGACTGCTGTTGACTACAGATTTCACACCAAGGAATAGCAGGACTTCTATGAGACAGTGCTGCTTGATAAGAAGCCAATAGTGTGTGATATGAGATGGGTTGACTGGCAATACATCAAGGACAACGAAGAGTACTATCCTGGAGTGCAGGACAGCTTCAAGGCATGTGGAGTAGAGGACTTTGTTGGGCAAAAGCTCACAAAGTGGAACGAGGAACTTATTATGCAATTCTACTCCACGACACACTTCTACCCAGATGGAAGGATCACATGGATGTCTGAAGGTATGAGGTACCAATCTACAGTTGCTGAGTGGGCACAGCTCATCAATTCCCCAGAGGAGCATGAGGATGACTTGGATATCTATGCCAAGAAAAAGATGGATCATAACTCAATGGCAAATATGTACAAGGAGATTCCAGTAGATGATCTTGACACTCACCAGCTTGGGTCCGTAAAACATTTGTTGTCAGGACTGCCTACGATCAACTGGATCCTTAGGCACACACTCTTGCCCAAGTCTAGAGATCATAGAATGATCAGAGGTCACGCCATTAACTTGCTACATATATTTGATGTGCCTCAGAAATTCAAGGTCATGAGCCTCATAGTAGAAACTATCAAGAGGACTGCAGCAGATCAGAAGAGGAGCTGTGGTTATGCCCCTCAGATTCAGGAGTTAATCAACTCCAAGATGGGCACGGGCATATACTTATTGGACAAGGAACACCTACCCATCCGTCCAGATTTTGAAGATAATCAAGTTGTTATGACTGAGAATGAACCATCGTCTGCACAAGCACAAGCCAAGAAGGAGAAGGCAAGGAAGGAGAAAGCTGCCAAGATGCCAACTCAAGAGGAGGCATCTGAATATTTCCTGAAAACCAAACAAGAGCAGCTTGGTTACTTGATTGCATCCACCCTGCGGATTGAGCAAGGACTAGCCACCCTAACTCAGAACCAGGCAAGCTTAGAGAGGATCATGGAACAAAAGTTCTATGACTTGGATGTCAAAGTGACAGAGATTCAGACTGCAGTGGAGCAGCTCCAGGATGACATGCAGGAGAGGAGAGGCAAGACTACAACTGATGCCTTTACCAGAGTGCCACGAGGTCCGAGGTCGTCTGTAGTGCCAGTTGCTGACACCAGAGCCACCACTTCTGCACCAGCTACAGCCTCAGTTCCACCAGCTCCAGCATCCACTTCAGCCTCGACTCCGACCACGTCTACAGAAGGCTTCGTCCTTGGAGTGCTCCGGACTCCACCACCACCAGAAGATCAAGCCTGAGCGTCGATCTAGCACTATGCATTTTCTAGGAACTTTTTGGTAACTTGTTGCCAAAGGGGGAGAAAAATGTATAGATCATAGGCTTCGAGACAGAGAGTGTTGCTTTTATTCTCTCTTGTTTTGTTTGGTAGTTTTTTGAACTTTGTTTGCTTTTGTGTGAGATACTATGCCGTTATCTGTGAGACATTGATGATCATGTGTTTGATCATAAGCTACACTTAATGCTTGGTGAATGCTATTATCTTATCTATCTTATGTGATCGTTCACTATTCATGGTGATGAGTGCATGTATTTCATTCTTATCATTTTAAGCGCTCCACCAAGATGTATGTGACATGGAAGAGTAACCCATGACTCTAACTCCTTGTGCATTTGCAGTCCAAAGCAAATTTTAAATATGCACAAATTTAGGGGGAGCTCTTACTTGTCACATACTTCTCAAAGCGACGATATATTTCATGCTTATTATCATTTGTCGAAGCTTTGATCTATATGTTGTCATCAATTACCAAAAAGGGGGAGATTGAAAGTGCAACTATCCCTAGGTGGTTTTGGTAATTCATAAAAACATATAGCTCATTGAGCTAATGCTATTCCAAGATGACTATTTCAGAAAATCTCAATGATTGGCATGGCATGGATGTGAAAGTGGAACCCTCAAAATGCTAAGGACAAAGGATTGGCTCAAGCTCAAAAGCTCAAGACTCTTCATTTTATATTTTAGTGATCCAATATCACATTGAGTCTTTAGGAAAAGCCAATACTATCAAGGAGGGATGAGGTGTTGCTTAATGAGCCTCTTGCTTCATGTGCTTAATGATATGCTCCAAAATCCTCAGCTACTTTCCCATATCCAAATATGACCTAAACCCTAAGCCAAACTCGGTCCTACCGATTCTTTCTATCCGGCGCCACCGAGTTTCACTTGTCATAAGCCACTGCCAAACCCTAGCAATTCGGTTCTACCGATAGGGATCTCCGTCTCACCGAGATGGGATTGCAAACTCTCTGTTTTCCTTTTGTAACTTTTCGGTCTCACCGAAATAGCGGATCGGGCCCACCGAGATTGCAATGTAAATTCAGTGTTTCCTTTTTGTAACTTTTTGGTCTCACCGAAAGAGCAAATCGGTCCCACCGAGTTTGCCTGACCAACTCTCTGGTTAGCTAATTACCAAAATCGGTCTCACCGAGTTTGTGTAATCGGTCTCACCGAGATTACGTTATGCCCAAACCCTAACCATATCGGTCCTACCGAGTTGCATGTCAGTCCCACCGAAAATCTCTAACGGTCACTACGTTTACCTTTTCGGTCCGACCGAGTTTGTTGATTCGGTCCCACCGAGATTGGAAAACTGTGTGTAACGGTTGGATTTTGTGTGGAGGCTATATATACCCCTCCACCTCCTCTTCATTTGTGGAGAGAGCCATCAGAACACATACACAATTCCAACTCATATGTTCTGAGAGAGAACCACCTACTCATGTGTTGAGACCAAGATATTCCATTCCTACCATATGAATCTTGATCTCTAGCCTTCCCCAAGTTGCTTTCCACTCAAATCTTCTTTCCACAAAATCCAAATCCTATGAGAGAGAGTTGAGTGTTGGGGAGACTATCATTTGAAGCACAAGAGCAAGGAGTTCATTACCTAGACACCATTTGTTACTTCTTGGAGAGTGATGTCTCCTAGATTGGCTAGGTGTTACTTCGGAGCCTCCTACAAGATTGTGGAGTTGAACCAAAGAGTTTGTAAGGGCAAGGAGATCGCCTACTTCGTGAAGATCTACCGCTAGTGAGGCAAGTCCTTCGTGGGCGATGGCCATGGTGGGATAGACAAGGTTGCTTCTTCGTGGACCCTTTGTGGGTGGTTGCTTCTTCGTGGACCCTTCGTGGGTGGAGCCCTCCGTGGACTCGCGCAACCGTTACCCTTTGTGGGTGGAGCCCTCCGTGGACTCGCGCAACCGTTACCCTTCGTGGGTTGAAGTCTCCATCAACGTGGATGTAGGATAGCACCACCTATCCGAACCACGGGAAAAACATCCGTGTCTCCAATTGCGTTTGAATTCTCCAAACCCTTCCCTTTACATTCTTGCAAATTGCATGCTTTACTTTCCGCTGCCAATATACTTTTTACATGCTTGCTTGAATTGTGTGATGATTGCTTGACTTGTCCTACAATAGCTAAAATCTGCCAAGAACTAAAATTGGAAAAAGGTTAAGGTTTTATTTGGTCAAGTAGTCTAATCACCCCCCTCTAGACATACTTTCGATCCTACAACGTGATCTTCGTCGGGGAGATGACGAGTCTTGCGGAGGAACTCGATGTGGTCATCGTGCACTTCTGAGCCGTCCCAGATGCCGGAATGCACCGAGGGAGGCGCGGCGGCAGAAGATGAACTCATCACGAGCTGATCGCCGCGGCGTTCGGCAAAGCTTGGGCGCGCAGCGGAGCAAGGAAGAAGAAGAAGGAGAAGAGCAAGGAGTAGTGGGAAGGAGGGGCGCGCGTGCTCTGCCGCGCCCTCCTCCTCCCCCTACTTATAGCCTCATGGGCTGCGAAGCCGAGGGGCGGGCGTGGGATTTACTGCACCCACGACCCCACGACCCCCACGTTTCCACGACAAAGTTACTGCGCGCAGTAACTTCACCAGAATCCCAACCGTCAGCGCGGGCCACAGCGGATCCGCTCGAGGGCCGAGGCGCGGTAGTGGCGGGCCCCTCCTACGGGCCTGTCCCGTCACACCCGTAGGCTGGCAGACTAGCCCGGCCGCGCACTGCCACATGACGAGCCCGGAACGGGCAGCGGCCTGGAAGCTTAGCCGGCACGCTACTTGGATCCCGCCAAGACGTTCGGAATACTGTGCAAGTCAGAGTTGGGCGAGCCCGACTCCTTCAAGTCGGCCCGACGGAAATCAAGCAAGAACCATGTGTCGAGCACCCGGAGAGAGAAACTGCTGAGGTTTCTCGGCCGATCGTCCATGGCGCCTCATCAGCTTCGGGGACTACTGTCAGAGTAATGGGTCACGGGTAGGCTAACCCGAGCCCCAGAACCTTTCAAGACATCGGGGCAGGCTGCGCCCCTCAAGACCCCAGGACGAAGAGCCGCCTTCTAAGAAGTCGGCGGCAAGACAGCCGACTACCCACTCGCGGCCGACTCCCGTTGACGACTTCAGGATAAGCCGACTCCTGACTAGCGACTTCCAGGGAAGCCGGCTTTGGGGAGTCGGCCCGCGACTCCAACAAACCCCATGCCCTCATCAAGAGGGACGGGACGGGAAGTGGCTACAGTCAAGCCCACTCCTACCCCTTACCAGGGGCAGGCATGGCTACAGCACGCCGTACCCGGGAAGATCTCCGTGCAGCGTGGCACTGTTGCCGTGCCGGCCCTGACATCAGCACCAAAGGACCGAATCCTGTGCCCACGACGGCTTGTCTGTACGACCCTGGGGCGGCGGGTCCCACCAGCCAGTGGGACCCCAGGAGACGGCAAGTGCACCCCAGTCGGACCCGTTGGGAGTCGGCCAGATCCTTCCCCGGGCCCGCGCGCCATTAATCAGATGTGACGGGGAGTGGCAATAGTGATCGTCCGCCAGGCGGCGGGGCTGTTGCCACGACTCCATGACCAAGCCCGCGTCATCAGAAGCACGGCTACAGTAATCAGCAGCCGGCAAGACCCGCCCGCGGCGGACGCGGCCTGTCGGCTCCGTACCTAACCAGTTGGCGGGGCCCACCAGTCGGCGGGCCCCAGCAGTCGGCAGAGAATACGAAGGCCGGAGACACTAACGGCTGGGCCCGCATCCAGTCAGATTACCATTGTACCCCTGGGGGTAGGCCTATATAAACCCCCCACGGCACCCATGCAAAGGGTTGGAATCCATTAGCCCCAGACCAGATCATATAAGAGGGAAAGAGCTAGCCTTGCCCTCTCCTACCTCCAGAAAACTGCTCAAGGAGCAATCGTGTAAACTCTTTGCCATAGTGATCATGCGGAGACCCCGTAGAGCAGCAGTAGGGGTATTATCTCCCCGGAGAGCCCTGAAGCTGGGTAAGATTCGCCGGCGTGCATGTCTACGCCTCATCCCGTTTCCAGGCACCGGTGACGTTCTACTCGCCCCCACCATGATAAGCCATCCTTTGGCATATGTCGCATCCAACCCCCGACATAACTGCAAGACAGTTTTAAGCTTTCTATAAAAAGCTGAACAGCGCCTATTCTCTCTCACTAAAAAGAAGAGGCTATGGTGCATGTCTCAAAAACTTCCAAGGAAGAGCAATATATTGGGAGGCCGAAGTTCTGTAAGCATTTGAAAATAAATTCAGTCGCATTTCAATATACAATGTGAACCAGAGAATGTATATCCTTCACAAGCTCGTCTTGTGTTCAATTCAATCGTCAGTAGGTATCTGCCTCACATGGTTAAGGAGTAATACATCTGTGCACCACCTGCAAAAAAAAAAGACTGTATATCTGTGCACCGTGCGAGGGGATCTACATTCTGGTAGTCCGCAGGTACTGGACATCGTCAAATATATACCTGGCATATATTGCTCTTGCAGAACTATGGAGACAGATAGAAGAAAGTAAGGGACCCATATATTGCTCTTGCAGAACTATGGAGACAGATAGAAGAAAGGAAGGGGCCCATATTTTTGGTTGAACAAGCTTCAAAATCTTTATTGTTCAATGTACACAAATAATTTTGTTGAACAAGTATACAAAAGATGATCCTGTATCCTCTGTGTATGCATCTGTTAGCACTAGATTATACAGCTATACCATCCCTATTGTATTGCTTTGCTTTTGGCAGGAAAAAGAATCGGCACGGAGACTGCACAAGTGTGTATCTATATACCACCGAAAACTTCAGGGCTACCTGGACCCAAACAAATCACATCTCTGTTGTATAAACAATTTGATCAGATCAGAACTCAAAGAATCAACAGAATCTTAGTGCTTTGGTTGACTCCCTTAGAAGTTTGGTCCATGTCAGCTTTATCACCGGGGACGCCAGAAACTCTTTGTGGCGACAAGGAATTGTCGCTTCACAATTACGGTCTCGTAGTGCAGAGAGCGAAGAATTGGCCGCATCTTTTTCATCATGTCCATGGTGTCTTTCAGCACCAACCATCTGCCAGGCCTCAATATCCGGTCAACTTCGGCTGCTACTTCAAGGATGTCACACCTAAAGGGAGACACTGATATCAGGCTACAGTCTGACAAAAAGGAGCACATGTCCTATTAATTCATGAGGCGTGACTGCTTGTTTACCTCTTTGTAAGACTTCCAAGGAGATCACTCATGTGAAGAACATCATAGGTTCTTGGGTATGTGTTGAAAGATTCGCACCAATCATGATATACCCCAATCAAACCTCGGCTAAAAATTACTGGCAAAGTATCTGACTGGCCAATAGGTACAACATTCATAACCCATAATGCTTTATCAACAAGTGCTGCTGCAAACCTGGTTCAACAAAAGTAGTCTGATTAATATCCCCATCATAACAGTCATAGTTCGATTGATAGCAACTATACATAGTTCCAAAAAAAAAAGCTATGGAGATCTACATCTGATTACAGAAATATGATCTTTAGTGTCACTAAGGGAAGTTTCCGATTTGCATAATCCCAATAAGAAAATAGACATCTGACTTGGCAGTCCTAAATAATTAGTAACCACTAAGGAGAAACATTTACTCCATTGCCGAGAGATGATCAGTGAGTTCAAGCAATCTTGTACTAATGAATGTACATATTTGTATGGCCAAAACTCAGGCCCAACTCAAGGAAGCAACATCACCAGAATAGCAGAAGTACAAGCACCAAAAGCTACTAGGATCAATACTGATGGCATAAGAAAAATGAATTTCATAAAATTAATCAGCAGAAATTGGTGTTCTCTTACCCTCCATAACCAGCATTCATGTCCATTACATTACGGACACTTGACCAATTAACTGGAAAGTCATTATAATATACTTCTGAAATGACTTGTTTCCAATACTTAGTATCAGCATCAAACTTCTCGATAGTAGCAGAATCATCAGGCAGACTAGCGTATCTGATAAGTCTTTCAGGCCACAGAAGGGGAGAATTGCTTGTTTCATCTGAACTGGAAACAGCAGATGGCAAAATGCAACTATCAAGAGGAGCATACCTGCAAAAGCAAAGATAAAACAAGTGGGTATAGATGAAACCAATTCGAAACTGCAGTATTAGTTATAAATAAACTATGATATCTACATTATCTTTAATAAGGATAGGCTGTAAATGGTATCGATCACACGACTGATGTCTGCCCATGAGCCAGTAAGTTATAAACACAGAGAGGCCACAACATGCTAGAAGACCACTAGCAGTCTGAAGTTTGGTGAAACAACAACGAGGAAAATGAAGCAAGCTATGACGTACCAAGGAAAACGTGATCCATCTTTCTTGGAACACAGGTGGGGTTCATCGGTTTTCCTCTCAAGGTAGCAAGAATTTGAGGTCGGTTTTTGATATATAACAACACCAATTCCATTAATATCTTCAGATTTTACAACTGTCCTCCAGCACATTGATTTGGTCAGAGTAACCATTGCTGCCAAATGTAATGGATTCCCAGTTAGCACAAAATTGCCCACAAAAATGACACTAGTTACTTGCAAACTATACATAATATTAACGATGCACTGCTATGGACATCTTTAGCAACTTGAGTAAAATACTGAAATATGATATCATTTGCTTAGTAGCGACACCATCTTGTTCTACCTCCGACGCATGTTTTCATGTCGGAGAATGTGGATATCCTTTTCTACAGGATTGACCTACGCTAAAAGTAGCTACTGCACTTCTATATAGTCTCCAACTTTGCATCAATCAGTATGATAGCGTGTTTTGTCAGCAATCCTTACACATATCTGTTCACTTCCTCTAACATTTGTGGCAATCTCTAAGATAATACTACTACTAGGATAAGAATTTTATATGATATGGTTACGAACCATTCCAGTCATCTTGATCTCTTTGTTCTTTACGATAGACAGGTGTTGCAGACCAAACGAAAAATCCTCCAGGCCTTAGCACTCTGTTAAGCTCCAGTAGTGGTTTTCCACCTGCACATCCCAATAGTAATAGATATTTAAAAACAGATTAGCAGGGGGGAAATGGAATACTTATCTGAAAAGGTTGAGATATAGATACTACGGTAGCTTAAAAATGCCGTGAAGGCATAGAACACTTGCCATTTGCATACCAATGGACCCTGCACCTTGCGCAATGGACCACATCAAATGCATTATCAGGGAAAGGGAGCTTTTGAGTTCCGATTACTCCTAGAAATGCTGGAATTCCACGCTCTAATGCAAACTGTATCTGAGCTTCATGCTCATCTTTAGGGGCCAATGACATAGTAATGACACTCCTGTCAAGCAGGTATCCACCAAAGCTGGCAACACCACATCCAACATCCAGGACAGTTCTCGTATGTGTTCCCCATTGAATGGTAGGCATTATCTACAGCAAATTTATAACAGGAAATCATGATATGACCTCAGAGGAAAAAAAAACAAGGAGCTGTGATGAAGACCAATGGCAGCATTCTTGGGAAACCATTTCCATTTCTACGTTTGGATTCTGGGCTAATTATTTAAGCAATGTAAGCACAGTAGTACGTGCAAATCAAACAATAACAGTACAGATTTGCTCTACCTCTAAGAGCATATAATTACCTGTTCTACTTGTTGAAACAGGGTAAAATAATCAACATGAAACTAACCAAAGGCTGATTGTATCCAGAACTTGCTAATAAATGAAAAGCTATTGACTTCACCGTGAGAAAAAAGCAGGAAGATGTTAAGATGAAGGTGGCTATTACAACAAATTAATATAGTTTAGGATCTCAATTGAAACAAGTACGATAGTGTTATTTTGCTACTGGTGTTATTATTGTTGGATGCGATTGGACAACGATTATATTCACTCCTAAAGTCCCAATGTTACCAAAGGCAATACTGAACATTGGCAAACATACACACAAGAAGCATCTCCATTCACAAGGACACAGAACTCACTTGGCAATAGAAGTACTTGGAATTTTCTTCCAAAGTTAATATGTTCAAATGTAGATCAAGGTGGCAGAGTAATATTTACCTGTTCTACAAACTGTATGTATCTTGCAACACCATCTTTAAATTGAGTTCCACCTCCAGGGAAAACAAGATAATCACCAGACTTTGTAACCCAGTTCTGATCCTTCTTATATTCCACCAGTTTTGGGTGAGGAACATTGTTGTACCAAATCTGGAATTCAGAAAGGAGATTAACAATCATCAGTGGTATGCTAAACTGTACTTAAAACCTCATAATGGTTGAGGGTCAAGGGCCTATATTGTGTAAGGTTACTAATGCTATCAGACATCCAATCCAAGATTAGTTACACTGCTTCTTGATACCAAATTAGACATCCTAAGCACAGTAGCTTCCATAAAAGGAGGATAGTCCCAATTTGCGTTTATTGGTTATGTTCTAATACCGAAAGTAAATAATACGTTGGCAGTTGAACACCCAATTACATAAATAAAGACAGCATGGATAACACAGAGGACAAGAGCAGAGAACATGAACAACTAGAGGCGCTTCCGTGTCTTACCGACAAAGGCAAGCGCGAATGTCCTCACCATGTCACGGCTGCGCGGCCACGGCACGGGGAGCCGGTAACCCGCAGGCATTCGCACCAGGCACCTGGGCGGCGGCGCGGGGCAGTGGCGCTCCCGGTGCTCCATGTGCCGCCTGGAGCGCAGTGCCTTGATTGCCCTGATGTTGTCGAGGCACGGGATGTACTCCGTGGCCGACACCCCCCTCCTGACCTTGCACGTCTCCCACCTCACCTCCGCCACCGCGCCGTCGTCCTCAGCCTCGCTGCCATCCACTCCCGCCGCATCTACGGCTGTGGCATCCGCGTCGACTGCCGCCGCGTCGCTGCTGTCGTCGGCTGTCCGTGACGGGGTGCTGGTTCCGCTGCCCCCTGCGACGGGGGTGGGGGCGTTTGGCCGCGATGCGTCGGCCTTCTCTTCTGCTTCTGCAGCGGCAGCGGCTGGGCCGTTTGGTTGCGGGTCGGACGAGCCTCCGGGGGTGGGAACTGGGGTTGGGCTGTGCTGCTGGTGGGGATGGGAGGAGGG
>NC_041380.1:506487928-506488488 GCF_002162155.2 Triticum dicoccoides
GAGAGCGAGAGGAGGAAGGGGCGCCGCTTGCGGTCGGCGGAGGGGACGGCCATGGATCGCCGATCGCTGGCTGCTGCCGCCGCCGCGGCGTGGCCTGGTTGGGGAGCGGAAGGGGTCGGCGGCGAGGTGGGGCTGGTTTAGGGTGGAGTGGGGTGGGTGGGTGGGGGAAGGAGTGAAGCGGAGCGTCGCGGCCACGGCAGCGTTGGCCGCCGTGGTCACGGTGGCGGAAGGCGCAGGTCGTTTTCCGGTGGTGGAATCGAGATTTTAGATCTGTTTGAATTTCTTTTTCACTTTCGTTTCAATTTTCTGCAAACTGCTTTTCTCCTAGAGCATCTCCAGCCGCGCCTCCAACAGGCCCCTCAAGTCGTTTTTTAGTGTCGGCGTCTGAAAATCGACCCGATCGCGTCCCAGGATCTCGTTTAGCGTCGGTTGAGCCGAAATAACAGCCGGCGAACCTGAGCCGAACCCAACCGTCGGGGGTCGCCGAGGGCGCCGGCCGAAGCGAAAAGGGGCGTGGTCCGCTCTGTCGACAAGAGGAGGCCCTTTTCCCGCTGCCCCCC
>NC_041380.1:506488668-506598417 GCF_002162155.2 Triticum dicoccoides
GCTTTCCTCCCTCGGCTTCTCTCCCATTCTCCATTCCTCCCGCCATTCTCCTCCTCCTCCCCTCCAGCCGGCCGCCATGTCGCCGAAGAAATACGTGCCCCCTCGCGCCGTTACGGATGCCGCCGCCGCCACCCAGCCGAAGTAGAGGAAGCAGAGGGGGGCCGCCGTCCAAGCCCCCGGGCATGTCTAACGCCGACTGGAAGGCGGAAGTTCAGCGCTGGGAGCCTGTCACCACCGACCGGCGAAACGGGGTCAACGCCAAGAAGCCCCGGGACAGGGCGGCACTCGCGGCTGCGGCGGTGGCGGGGCAGGCGGATTGCGCGGCCGAACAAGCCGAGGCCGGCTCGTGCGGGGATGATGAATCCACCCGGCGGCCACGGCCCGTACGCGTCCTGGAGCCAGCAAAGCGTCGGGTCTCTGGCCGGCTTCTCGTCGTCGCCACAACCCTGGGGCTGCATGCCGTCGCCGGGCTACGCCGACGGTGACGTACAAGCCGGACACGCCGACGTCGGGCGCGGCCGACGGGCGCCCGAACGGCAACAAGAGGGTCAAGTCGGTGAAACACACCGAGTCGGCTACCACGCGTGTGCAAGAGTCCATCGAGCATTGCCTCGCCGACGCCCAAACCCGGGCCACCCAGCGGGAGGAGAAAACCGAGGCGCGGTGATCGGCGTTGATGACGAACAACGTCGTCAAGCTCGACCTGCTCCGGACCAACGTCGCCGCGAAGAAAAGGAACACCGACCTGGCTTTTCTGATGGGGGGCGTGGACATGCTCCGGAGTGACGATGAGCAGCTCAAGGCGTGATACCTGGTGGAGCGTGACCTCATCCTGAACCTGATGCCGTCGACGACGGAGCCAACTCCCACACTGAGGCCAACGCCGCCGCCAAGCCTGAGCGATGATGCCTCGACGACGCCCAGCACAGAAGCCGCGCCGACGTCGACCAGCCCGCGCACGCCGACTCCTCCGACGCCGGAGGCCGACACCGCCGTTTGATGCATTGCCTACACGTCCTTTCTTTTGCACGCCGAACTGTGGCAAGGTGATCGCCGACTTGTGGCGTTTTTTGGGTAGCGGAAATGGAAAAGTTTGAATTTACGACGCCTTGGGGGTGGCACCTGGAGGCGTGACTGGGACCTAGATCGTTCCCAGGGCCTAAAAATCGTCGGACGAGCGCCCGAAAGAGCGCCGGCCTATGCGCTGGGGGCCGAACAAGTGGAGATGCTATTACTCCCTTCGTTCGAAATTTAGTGCTTTCTCTATTCTCGTGTTTCAATTTTGACCATCAATTTAAGGGCATGTTCAGGACACATTTAGATGTAATATAGTTATGTCACATCTAAGTTGATGTCCGCTCTGTTTGTGGTCTATTTTTTGTCTTATTTTTTTTTTTTGCTTCTTGTTGCTGCATTATATATTTGTGCCAGCTTAGATGTGGCATCCTCAAAAAAATCTAGATATAAATTTAATCATTGAGCTCCCGCCGCAGTCGGTCTTATTGGCTAAATTTATCATTAAAGTTAAACCTCAAAAAACGCGGGCGCAATATATTTTAGAATAGAAGGAGTATGAAACTCGCAAGTGTCCTCCTGGGGGCCGAGTGCACCACATAATACTGTAGGTACTATGTACTCCCTCGGTTCATAGATAAGTACAGTATAAGATCATATGTTTTGGATGTTTTAATATAAACTACATTCAAACAGAAATGAGTGAACAAAAAGACTAAAACACGTCTATGTACATCTGAATCACAAAAAGGTTAGAACATTTTATATTTGTGAGCAGTGGGAGTAAATAGTAGTAGTGTCTATTGGCAGCTGGGATTCGACTGTGATCCTATGAAAAATGGCCGTAGGGTGGCGTTTGTACTTCAAATTTAAACAATGTACCAAACGAGAAAATTCCGAGCATACTTCCCGATCTGCGAAATTACAGCTACTAGAAGAACGCCCGTGCGTTGCAACGGGGCCACGTTAACTTAAAGAGTTCAATATTACGACATTGACGACCTTTTTTTACCATCAAATCCTCACACACACACACTTCCTCCCTCTTCCTCACTCTCTCTCACCCTCTCCCTCTCTCTAACACACACACATATCCATATTATTGGGTACGGGACCATAATCCATCTATTTCACACACACACGCTAGTGCATAACAATATGGATTATGTGTATTATATTTGCCACCAGAACTGAGGGAATGAATTTCATGTAAATCGGCCAGCCACAGCTCCAAGAATACGTGGAGGATGTGGCCCGGGTCAGCGTCGGCGCCGTCCGGTGCGGGCCACGGGCCCGCTTCCAAGTGCACGTGCAATGCACGTCTTCACAAATATTACAACCAGATGTGAGAAATCACATACTAACACGATGTTGCAATCAATTTGTAATTAAAGAAGCCAAAAGTCTTTTTTCTTAAACAAGAATTCCTTATGCTGGAGTTTAAACAAACCCCACAATAGCCCTACTTATCATCTAATTAAGCAGAAGCATGACTTATGAAGCGGATAAGAAATCATGTTAACTTGGAACTAAAATTCCAACAAAAGAGTGAGGAATAAACCTTTTTATCATTGCTCTGAAGTCTGAACCTCCCCCTATTTGTTAGTGAAATGTGAGTATGCTTGGAAGATAATAATTTCTTATGCAACATATGCTTTTACATCCGAAAGAGCTACAAAATATGTTGATCTACCTATGTGCACTTCCTAAATCAAGCGGATAAAATTATTTCTATCGGCAATATAAAATATTAAACATTAGAAAGAAAGGGACAATGTCCACTAACCATGCAAATATTCTGACCATGGGATATTTAGGCTGGCGTATATGGGAAATCAAAGCTAAAAATGACTCGATGAGTTAGGGATACATCAATAAATATTGTAAAAAGTGATAAAAACAAATTTGCAGCAACTCACGACCCCACGAACTCGTATTCGCAATGAGCAAGTTAGTGAGGCCACCACGGTAGGCTAGCACCAAGGAACAAGGGCAACAACCGCCTTCCCATCCAACCTACTGATTCTGCTGGCGCTACTTTCATCCTAAGCCCATGAGTACCGTTAGTGTGTTGCCACGTACGGAGAAACTATGAACTGAAATTTTCATCCAAATCATGAAAAATGTTAATGTTCCTCTCCTCTCCCATCCCTCGTGTGAACATACCCAATTCGTGGTTGGCTCGCTACATTCAGCGTAGCTCTGATGTGCACTGCCCTCGCTCTTGATTAGTTGCCGCAGTGCCACGCATCTACGCCAACAAGCTGGGGAAACAAATGCAAATGTTACACCGAGTCAAAATCAACCATCCCACAATCGTAACAATAGAAAAGATAATAACCAAAATTTAACAGAAGAACTATTGCTTGGCTCCCAGATCCATCTCGATAGCCCTTGATCTGGCTGCTGAGCTTCTCCTAGCTGCCTCAACATCACGTCATTACCAAACATGTAGTGGATGCCTAGTGGGACAAGGATTAAGAAATAACATGAGGTGAAAAATGCGATGGCTGTCAATTCCATAAGACGATCCAAGTAATTTGACAAAACAGATCGGGAGCATCTTGTATAATCTCAAAAAAGCAACTAAAAATATGAGAAATGAATTGATGAAAATCAGCCCCTGCTCTCATTTATGCTCGCTTTTGTAATGGGAGGCAAGGAATGGGGATACCGGGAGAAGAAAGGATCACATGGACGGCAAGCCTCCACCACCGGCAAGTGGGGTTGCTTCACATCCAGTCTCCACGGCCGCCGCCTCCATGGGGACGAACTCCCATGTTCACAACCGGGCTCCCAATCGGCCGCTGCCTCGCCGACCTTGACGACGAAGTAGTCCCTCCCTTCGATCCCATTCGCAGCAGAGGCAACACCCATCCCAGCGGACGGGTCCGCGGTGAGATCCCTACTGGATTGTGGTCGCGCCTCCCTAAACCTCACCGCGGGACACATGAGAGGGCGTCGTTGCCATGGTCAGGCTTGGATGGGGAAAGGAGGCGACATAGCAGCAACGGCGCCTTCGCCGGGATTGGTGGCGACGGCGGCGGCGAGCGAGCGGGAGGACGGCGGCGGCGAGAGAGTAGGAGGGTGGCGGCGGCAGTCCATCGGCCGCCGTGACGTGAGAGGAGGATGGGGATGGGGCCGCGATCTGGACGTATGGAGCGGTCAAGAGGAGGGGAAGCAGGCGGCTGGGTTTTTCCATCATGCGGGATTTGGGGGAGGTCAAACGAGAGGGTTTTTTTTCGTGCGGGAGGCAGAGCAACGAGGGCGAATGTAGGGAGACGGGACGCGGTCGGTTGGCAGGAAAAGGAAAGCTACGCAAAATCACATCAATATAAGAAAATATCCCATCAATACTTGATTGATTGCGATTTATTTTTTATATGGTAACTAGTCTGATCATCAATACTTGATTGATTGTGATTTATTTTTTATATGGTAACTAATCTGATTGGTTTATGTGGGTGGTGAAGCGAAAAGGAAAGCTACGCATTTTTTTAGTCAGTAGAGATGGTTGATGATAAGAAAGGGAAAATCACATCAATATAAGGAAATATCCCATCAATACTTGATTGATTGCGATTTATTTTTTATACGGTAACTAATCCGATCATCAATACTTGATTGATTGTGATTTATTTTTTATATGGTAACTAATCTGATGGGTTTATGTGGGTGGTGAAGTGAAAAGGAAAGCTACGCATTTTTTAGGCAGTAGAGACGATTGATGATAAAAAAGGGGAAATCACATCAATATAAGGAAATATCCCATCAATACTTGATTGATTGCGATTTATTTTTTATATGGTAACTAATCTGATCATCAATACTTGATTGATTGCGATTTTTTTTATGGTAACTAATCTGATGGGTTTATGTGGGTGGTGAAGCGAAAAGACAGGTGGGAGGGAGACGAAATAAAACCAACGAAAGTGGTGAGGCGAAATAAAAACCAGCGAAAAATAACCGGCGGACTATTCGTAGATTTTTTTGGTTCGTCTGTCTTGGTGCGAGGGGATGTTAGGGCCTGGAGTGCGTGGGGGCGGGCGGGGGACTCGGCTTGAGGTTTTTTTTGGTTCTATGCGGCTTAGCGTGAGACGGGAGGTTGGGCGTGTGCGGGACTCGATCGCGGGGTTTTCCTTGGTTTTTCGCGGCTGAGAGGGAGGTGGGAGGAAGTACCAAAGAAGTACCAAAAAAGACTGGGTGAGGTGGGACGAAAATAAAACCCGGAACGCGACCTACCAACTGAGACATTAGGAGTAGAGATCATCAATACTTGATTGATTGTGACTTATTTTTTATATGGTAACTAATCTGATGGGTTTATGTGGGTGGTGAAGCGAAAAGGAAAGCTACGCATTTTTTAGTAAGTAGAGATGATTGATGATAAGAAAGGGAAAATCACATCAATATAAGGAAATATCCCATCAATACTTGATTGATTGCGATTTATTTTTTATATGGTAACTAATCCGATCATCAATACTTGATTGATTGCGATTTATTTTTTATATGGTAACTAATCTGATGGGTTTATGTGGGTGGTGAAGCGAAAAGGAAAGCTACGCATTTTTTAGGCAGTAGAGATGATTGATGATAAAAAAGGGGAAATCACATCAATATAAGGAAATATCCCATCAATACTTGATTGATTGCGATTTATTTTTTATATGGTAACTAATCTGATCATCAATACTTGATTGATTGCGTTTTTTTATGGTAACTAATTTGATGGGTTTATGTGGGTGGTGAAGCGAAAAGACAGGTGGGAGGGAGACGAAATAAAACCAGCGAAATAAAACCAACGAAAGTGGTGAGGCGAAATAAAAACCAGCGAAAAATAACCGGCGGACTATTCGTAGATTTTTTTGGTTCGTCTGTCTTGGTGCGAGGGGATGTTAGGGCCTGGAGTGCGTGGGGGCGGGCGGGGGACTCGGCTTGAGGTTTTTTTGGTTCTATGCGGCTTAGCGTGAGACGGGAGGTTGGGCGTGTGCGGGACTCGATCGCGGGGTTTTCCTTGGTTTTTCGCGGCTGAGAGGGAGGTGGGAGGAAGTACCAAAGAAGTACCAAAAAAGACCGGCTGAGGTGGGACGAAAATAAAACTCGAAACGCGACCTACCAACTGAGACATTAGGAGTAGAGATGACAAGTTTTCACGTATAAGAACAAATGGAAGCACAAACTAATTAGCATTCTAAAAGTATGTCAATTCGAGTGGGAAAATGGTAAACAGTAAATTGGTTCTACTCCCTCCGTTCCGAATTACTTGTTACAGGTATGGATGTATCTAGATGTATTTTAGTTGTAGATACATCCATTTCTGTGACGAATAATTTGGAACGGAGGGAGTACTTGGCTAGGTTTGTCCTCCCCTTCCGTGAATGGGAGGGGCGTTTTGGCTCCTCGGAGCATATGCTCCCGGATGAACAGTAATTTTTTTTAAAAAATGTAAAAAATAAAAATCTGTAATTTCTTGTAGATATTCGTGTTAGTGTCGCAAGCATGCTTGACAAATTTCAAGCGAACCGGAGCATCAGTGTTTCGTCTGTGAAATAAATAAATTTGGGGTGTTTTGGTCTTCAATTTGTTTTTTGTTCTTTTGCACAGGCCAAAATGTTTAATCTTTTTACCTCACAATTTGCAAGTAGCGTTTGCATGTGACTAAGATCACATACAAAATTTGTCTTGATATTTTGACATTTTAAAAAATATTTTTGGGCCCGGAAGCATGTGCTCCTGGGAGCCCAATTGAATTTCTAGGTATGTGTAGCCTTTTTATATTGGCTAGCCCCTTGTGTAGAGACCGAGGATCAATATCTAAAAAAACTTAGAAAAATATTCTTTGTTTATAAAGCACTTATGGCTTGATGGACTAATCTAGCTGAGGACAAAACAAGCTCAGGAATTTTTCATTTCCTTGAAGTTTGCATTGCCTCTCACTATGCATGCCTGAGTAGAAAGAAGCACAAAAAATTTGTCATTTGTTTAAAAATCTTATATGCTCTTCGATGTCAAAGGACCAAGCTCGTAACGAAGGACTTATATTGACCTAACAGTGATCCGGTGATTCAAGTCGGTACCTCTACCACCGTACCGGACGTACCCAAGTCTTCTTTCTTAAATAGTTATGCTTCCTATTCCTCATCTTACTTCTCTTTGTTAGAACGGTTCATTCCTAATTCATGCATTATTTGGTACTGCACACTAGGGATTTGAGTTATCAAATTGTAGGCATAAGAGGCACCGAGAACCTATGGATAACTAGACTCCCACTAGAGGGGGGTTTCTTCAGGGCTTGTTGAGTTGTGCCCTCAGCATTAACCCTTTGACTATTTGTCTGTCTGGACCTTGTGTGTGTGTGTATTTGAACCTTGTTGGATGTTTGGCTTGGGCATTTGCTTTATAATATAAAGTGGGGCGAAAGCCTTTTTCGGTATAGAGGTGGGTTGGCATGGTCGCTCGGTGGTTCAGTAGGGGTGACATGGATATTGCTCCAAAATGGTACAGTAGCGAGCGATTTACCAGTTCATCTGTCTAACATAAACCACATGGCAGCTCAAGGTGGTAAGCACAGAAGATGTTCCGAAATTCGTTGCTTTTAGCCCAACTTGCTAGATAGAGACATGCCACCTTGCAATTTGGTATGTGTCCACTATCCAACAGGCATTCGTATGCACTCCCTCCTTTTTAAGTTATTCTTTGAAGTTTGACAAAGTCTATAAAAGTAATACTTTGACATCTATGCCACCAAATTAGTTTCATCGAATTGACCATATAATACATTTTATATTGTACATATTTGATGTTGTAGATATAAGTATATTCTTTTATATATATATTTGACTAAAGCACATCGATGTTTGGCACCCCCCCTCCCCCCCTTCGTTATCCTTTTGTTTCAATTTTGCTAGAGCTGATGCTTTGCTTCATCTTGAAACTCAAGAGTGTCCCTTTCGAGCGTGTAAAAAGGCCGGAGTATCGATGAGTTCAATTGGGCACGTTTTGAGTCAATACATGATAGAATGTTGCATGTACTATGTAACTGCTAGTTGGACTGGACTGAGATTCTGTGAAAGGTGATCGCAGGGTAGCAGTTGGAGTTCAAGTTTGAACAATGCATAGAAGAAAAAAATTCAAACATACTCTTTTGCTATGTGAAATCATGGTGCAAACATATTTTACATGTAAAAAGACATCATTTTTTAAAGGAGAATATCCCCCGGCCTCTGCATCGAAAAGATGCATGCGGCCACTTTATTAAAACCAGTTCAGCAAAACAAATGATCTGGTCTGCAAAGTACAACTCACAAAAGGAGCACAAAAAGATAAAGCAACTCAAAGCCACAACCGGCTGGACGAAAGGACATTAACACTACTAGGGAAAAGCTTATAGGCAGACGCTTACTAGTAGCGAGGGTTTATAACCCTCGCTACTGCTACTTACTAGTAGCACGGGTTTTTACCCCTCGCTACTACTAAGTTGATAGTAGTAGCGCGGGTTTTTAACCCTCACTACTACTAAGTGGTCTCTGTCGTGCGCCTCCGGAACATGCCATAGTAGTAGCGAGGGGTATAAACCCGCGCTACTACTAAGTTGATAGTAGTAGCGAGGGTTTATAACCCTCGCTACTACTAAGTGGTCTCTACCGTGCCCACCCGGGACATGCCACAGTAGTAGCGAGGGGTATAAACACGCGCTACTACTATCGACCCACCAAGACATACGTACACATAGCGTGCCGAGGCCCAAATCCAAACCCACACTCTTCTGATTCCCCTTCTCATCCCACTCGCCATTCCCTTCCTCACCCACCGCCACTGCCGGCCTCGCACCTCGGTGGCACTCACAAATCCGGCGACCTCCTCTCCCCCTCCCCCTCCATCCTCCATCCTCGGCGGCACTGCAGACCCCTCCCCTCCCCCTCCATGCTCCTTCTTCTCCGCTAGTGGAAGGAGATGAAAACCAGCAAAGCGTCATCCATGGCGGCGACCAGATCCACCATGGACGCAGCCACTTGCACCTCCTCGTCGGGTCAAGGGTCCCACGACAAGCAGCAGGAGGTCACCGAGCTTCATCTAGGCTTTCGGGCATCGGCTCCAACTCCGGCGGCCACCGGTGAGTTCCTCCTCCTACTTCTCTCTATCTCTCTATTCCTCTTTCTAATAATTTTCTCTTCTCTTGTAGCAGCAGTAGACGAGAGGTGTGGGCACAAGTTGGGTGGGGAAGCACCAACACCACGGACAACTTCATCCCCTCCAGGATCAGTAGCAGCAATGGATGGAGAGGACGATGCCCAGCAAAAGCAGCCGCCATGGATGGAATTTATTTTTTTAATTCTCAATTAGTTAGTAGTAGCGCGGGGCATTGACACACGCTACAACTAAGTAGTAGTAGCGCGGGTGGCAACCGCGCTACTACTACTAGAAGTAGCAGTAGCGCGGGTACCACCCGCGCTACTGCTAAAAGTTAGCTGTAGCGCCCTAGCAGTAGCGCAGGCCCCCGAGCTACTGCTAGGCAATTACCCGCGCTACTACTAGGGTTTTACCTAGTAGTGTAAGGACCTATCCTATTATGCGACCGCCATCCAAATCGGTTGAAGATAGTCTATGCGACCTTCTCCCATCGGTTGCACCCAGTAGCCAAATGCTCCCTGGAGCCCGTAGGAGTGAGTAGCAACCACATATGGATCCATTCCATAGCTCTGAAGATAACCTGCAAGAAGTTAATCATAGATAGTCTGTTAAAAACCATATTGTTCCTGCAGTTCCATATAGCCCAAAGAAGTGTGCATATTCCAATCTGAATACTTGACGCAATCTCAGGAATCACTCCATTTAGCCACGTCCCAAAGAACGCATCAATGCTAACTGGAGGGACAATATTAAAAGCTATATGTATGGACCTTCAAAATAACTTCACGAGAGGGCAATCAATAAAGAAGTGTTGAATTGTTTCGTCATGAACACAAAAGCAACATTGTGAGCTACCTACCCATCGTCGCTTTAGTAAGTTATCTTTGATAAGGATCACTTGCTTGTGCACAAACCACATAAAAATTTTGATTCGCAAGGAAACCTTAACTTTCCAAATGTGTATCGATCTCTGGATTGGGCCAGAATTAATAAGCTCTAAGTACATCGATTTGACCAAAAACACTCCATTACCCGTTAGCTTCAAGTTCAAGGTGTCTCCCTGATCAGAGAGTTGAACGTCCATCAACCTTCGTACTAAGTGCAACCAAGAGTTCCATCGTTCCCCTACTAGAGACCTCCTGAACTGGATATTCAAAGGTACCATCTGCATGACTGATGCCATGTAATCCTCCTTACGTTGAGCAATATGGTACAGGCAAGGATACTGGAGAGCTAATGGTGTGTTGCCTAACCAAGTATCCTCCCAAAACCTTGTTGTTGTTCCGTCCCCAATAATGAATTCACCCTATGGAAGAAGGTCTCTTTCACTCTCATGAGTCCCTTCCAAAATGGCGAATCATTAGGTCTTACGGTAACCTGCACAAGAGTTTTAGAGTGCAAGTATTTATTTCTAAGGAGTTGTGCCCACATATCCTCTGATTCCTGTGATAGCCTAAATAGCCACTTGCTCAAAAGACATTTATTTCTAATCTCGAGGTTATCCATCCCAAGACCCCCCTAGTCTTTTGGTAGACAAATAATATCCCATCTTGCCAAGCGATACTTTATCTTAACCTCGTCGGACTGCCAAAAAAAACGAGATCGATAGAAGTCAAGTCTCCTTCATACCCCTTTAGGTACCTCAAAGAAAGATGGCAGGAACATCGGCATACTCGTGAGTACTGAATTTATCAACACTAGTCGTCCCATAAGACATAAGCTTACCCTTCCAGCAGCTTAGTTTCTTCTCGAATCGATCCTTGATACATTTCCACTCCTTATTAGTTAATTTCCTATGATGAATTGGAATTCCTAGATAACTGAACGGTAATGACCTCAGTTCACAACCGAACAATTGACTATAACTGTCTTGGTCTTCTTTGGCCCTACCAAAGCAAAACAATTCACTCTTGTGGAAATTGATCTTTAGACCAGATAATTGTTCAAACAGGCACAACATGAGCTTCATATTCCTCGCCTTTGCAAGGTCATGCTCCATGAAGATAATAGTGTCATCCACATATTCTAGAATAGAGACGCCCCCATCCACCAAATGGGGAACAAGACCATCTACCAGGCCTTTCTCCTTGGCCCGACCTATGAGAACTGTCAACATGTCTGCCACAATGTTGAACATAATCGGAGACACCGGGTCTCCTTGTTGTAGGTCCTTATGCGTTTGAAAATAATAACCAATGTCATCATTCACCTTTACCCCGACACTAACTTTCTGGACAAATGAATCCACTTGATTCCTATGCCCCATTAAAACCCTTCATGCGCATGGCTTGCTGTAGAAATGGCCATCTGACCTTTTGTAGGATCGAAAGTATGTCTAGAGGGGGTGATTAGACTACTTGACCAAATAAAAATCTAGCCTTTTCCCAATTTTAGTTCTTGGTAGATTTTAGCAACAAAGCACAAGTCAAGCAATCAACCTACACATGCAATTCTAAGAGTATAGCAGAGGAATGTAAAACAATTGCATATGAAGGTAAAGGGATGAGTTTGAGGGAGCAAACGCAATTTGGAGACACGGTGATTTTTTATCCATGGTTCTGATAGGTGGTCCTATCGTACATCCACGTTGATGGAGACTTCAATCCACGAAGGGTAATGGTTGCGCGAGTCCACGAAGGGCTCCACCCACGAAGGGTCCACGAAGAAGCAACCTTGTCTATCCCACCATGGTCGTCGCCCACGAAGGACTTGCCTCACTAGGGTAGATCTTCACGAAGTAGGTGATCTCCTTGCCCTTAGAAACTCCTTGGTTCAACTCCACAATCTTGTCGGAGGCTCCCAAGTGACACCTAGTCAATCTAGGAGACACCACTCTCCAAGAAGTAACAAATGGTGTGTTGATGATGGACTCCTTGCTCTTGTGCTTCAAATGATAGTATCCCCAACACTCAACTCTCTCTCATAGGATTGGATTTGGTAGAAAGAATATTTGAGTGGAAAGCAACTTGGGGAAGGCTAGAGATTAAGATTTATGTGGTTGGAATGGAATATCTTGACCTCAATACAAGTGTAGGTGGTTCTCTCTCAGAAAATATGTATTGGAAGTGTAGGCATGTTCTGATGGCTCTCTCCACGAATGAAGAGTGGGTGGAAGGGTATAAATAGCCTCCGCACAAAATCTAACCGTTACACACAAATCACCAAACTCGGTGGGACCGATTCAGAGAACTCGGTCAGACCGATTTGGTTCAAAATGTGAACATTAGGATTCTCGGTGGGACCAACATGTCAACTCGTTGGGACTGATTTGATTAGGGTTAGGGCATAACGTAATCTCGGTGAGACTGATTACACAAACTCGGTGAGACCGATTTTGGTAATGGACTAACAGAGAGTTGGTCAGGCAAACTCGATGGGACCGATTCGCTCATCTCGGTTGGACCGAAGTGCTACGAAAGGGAAACAGAGAGTTTACATTGCAATCTCGGTGGGACCAATCGCTCATCTCGGTTTGACCGAAATGTTACGAAGGGAAACAGAGAGATTACAGTCCCATCTCAGTGAGACCGAGATCCCTATCGGTGAGACCGAAAAGACTAGGGTTTCTGGCTGTGGCTATGACAACTGAACTCGGTGGCGCCGGATAGAAATTTCGGTGGGGCCGAGTTTGACTTTTGGTTTGGGACATATGTGGATGTGAGAAAGTAGTTGAGGGTTTTGGAGCATATCACTAAGCACTTTGAACAAGCAAGCCATTAGGAAACACCTCATCCCCTCTTAATAGTATTGGCTTTTCCTATGGACGCAATGTGATCTTGGACCATTTAAAATGAAAATATGTAGAGTCCCGAGCTTTGAGCTTGAGCCAATTCTTTGTCCTTAGCATTTTGAGGGGTCCACTTTTCTCATCCCTGCCATGCCAATCATTGAGCTTTCCTAAAATGTTTATCTTGAAATAGCATTAGCTCAATGAACTATATGTTGTTAGGAATTACCAAAATCACCCAAGGATAGTTGCACTTTTAATCTCCCCCTTTTGGGTAATTGATGACAACATATAGATCAAAGATTCGAAAAATGATAAATAAGATTGAAAAGACAGCGTCGCTTTGAGAAGTATGTGATAAGCAAGAGCTCCCCCTAAATTTGTGCATTATTTAAAATTTGCTTTTGAATGCAAATGCACAATCGATTAGGACCATGGGTTAGTCTTCCATGCCACATACATCTTGGTGGAGCACTCAAAATGATAGAAATTAAAAGCATGCACTCATCACCAAGCAAGTGAATGATCATATAAGGAATGTAAAGGATAGCAACATTCAACCAAACATTAATGTAGCATATGATCAACCACATGATCAACAAGTATCTCACAAGGACATAAAGTATCTCACACAAGCACTCAATAAAGAAGTTCAACCAAAATAGCAAGAGCGATAAAAAGAACAACACTCTTTCTCGAAGCCTGTGATCTATACATTTTTCTCCCCCTTTGGCAACAAGTTACCAAAAAGTTAAAAAATTCATAGTGCTAAACGAGTCTCAGGCTTGATCTTCAGGAGGTGGTGTAGAGAGAACTCAAAGGACGAAGGCTTCCGATGAAGTAGCTAGAGCTGGTGGAGTAGCTCCTGGAGGTGAAACTGGAGCTGTAGCTGCTGGTGCTGATGATGTAGCTCTAGTGTCTGTCACTGGCACTACAGCAGATCTCTATCCTTTGGGCACTCTGGCAAAAGCATCTGTGGTAGACTTGCCCTTCTTCTCCTCTCCTTCCTCCTGAAGTTGCTCAACTGCAGTTTGGATCTTTGTCACTTTGACATCAAGGTCATAGAATTTCCGCTCAATGATCCTTTCCATACTCTCCTGGTTCTTGGTCAGGGTGGCCAAGCCTTTCTCAATCCTCAGGGTGGATTGGATCAGATATCCAAGCTGGTCTTGCTTGCTCTTGAAGAATACCCGAGATGCCTCCTCTGCTGCTGGCATCTTTGCAGCCTTCTCTGCCTTAGCCTTCTCTCTCTTTTCATGTGCTTGAGCTGAAGATGGTTCATTTTCATCCATCACTACTGTATTATTCAGGATAGATGGGCAGGTGCTCCTTGTCCAAAAGATATGTGCCTGTGCCCATCTTTTAGTTAATGAGCTCTTGAATTTGTGGGGCATACCCACAACTTCTCTTCTGATCAGCAGCAGTCCTCTTGATTGTCTCAATAATCAAACTCATGACCTTGAACTTCTATGGGACATCAAATATGTGTAGCAAGTTTATAGCATGTCCTCTAATCATCTTGTGATCACCTGACTTTGGTAGCAGTGTGTGCCTTAATATCCAGTTGATTGTTGGCAGACCAGACAACAAGTAATGGACAAATCCAAACTTATGTGTATCCAAAGCAGCATCTGGGATCTCTTTATACATGTTGGCCATTGTGTTGTGGTCTTTCTTCTTCTCAGCATATACATCCAAGTCATCCTCACTTTCTTTTGGGCATTAATCAACTGAGCCCATTCATCAATAGACGACTGGTACATGGTACCCTCAGACATCCAAACGATCTTCCCATCTGGATAGAAATGGGCAGTGGAGTAGAACTGCATGATCAGCTCATCATTCCACTTGGTGAGCTTTTGTGCAACGAATTCATCAACTCCACATGCCTTAAAATTGTCATACTCTCCAGGATAGTGATCTTCATTCTTCTAGATGTACTCCCAATCTACCCATCTCATATCACACACAACGGGCTTCTTGTCAAGCAACACTGTCTCATATAAGTCCTGCTGTTCCTTAGTGTGAAACATGTAGTCCACAGCAGTTCTTCTCCTGATAGCATATGGACCAGACTCTCTCCATAGTCTCAATCCTGCATCCTTCCTAATTTTCATGTTTTCTGCAACTGGATGTGCATCATTATGGTCAGGGATCTTGGGTTTCAGCTTCCTTAGCACTTGAGTTTCATCTTCTTCAGCAGCTTCAGGCACTGGGGCCTTGTTCTTTTCCTCAGTAGAAATGTTTCTAGTGCTTTTCTTGGGCTTCTGAGCCGGAGTAGCTTCCTTGGAAGCAGCTTTGGTCTTAGATGGAGCAGCCCCTGATCTGATTGCATCTCCCATGAGCTTTTGAGCTTTGGGTGCTGGTGCAGCATCCTCTTCCTCTTCATCATCATCTCTCATAATTGATGATCTGCCAAGCACTCCGGCAGTGGTCTTCTTGACCCTTTCCTTCCTTTTCTTGCCTTCTCCAACTGCCTCTTCAAATGGCTTGGAGGTTTCAGCAGTGGATGCTCTAGCCTTAGACACGGGGACTCTCTTTACTGGTGCCTTCTTATGCATCCCTGGCTTGACTGTAGCAGCTGAGCCATACTCCTTTTTCAACATCTTTTTCTTGGAGCTGACTTCTTCCTCAACAGCCACATAATCCTCATCCTCTAAATCTGAGGTCTTCTTCTTTCTTGTTCTAGTGGCTGCCTTTGGCAAGTTACTTGGTGTGCTCCTGCTGCCATCATCAGATGAACTGGAGGGACTAGTGCCCTCACTCAGTTGAACCTGCTCCTCAGACTTGTTTTGGCTATCACTTTGGTCAGACATCGTGCAGGCAAACTGTCAGCAGACCCTTTGAATAGATTATAGATGAGGTAGAGTAGATGAGCATCACAAAGTACAGGAGTTTTGCAAAAAGGATGACTTAAAACTTAGTTTTAGTTCTTCACAAAAAGTATTTCGGATCTACCGATTTGTAAACTCGGTGATACCAAAGCAGTTTTTGGAACCTAAACTAGTGAACTCGGTCAGACCGAGTCACAGTTCGGTGGCACCGAGACTGCTAGGGTTTCACGGAGAATTGAACTTGGTCACACCAATTTGCAATTTTCGGTCAGACCAAAAACGTGTGTGCTCTGGCCTAAGCCAAAATCGGTGAGACCGATTTCTACAATTTGGCCGGTCCGAGATGAATTCGGCAGAGACCTAACCCTAAATTTTCAAATCAAAACTAATCTACGGGATGTTTTCGCTGGACAAGATGATTTCAATCGTGGCAAAGATCATGGCAAAGCAATGTGCTAAGAATCGGAGTTAAGGATTAGCACAATGATCAAGTTCGTACCCTAGTTCGGCGACGAACTTGCTACGGCAGCAACAGCGGTGAAGATTTCCATTGACGGCGGCGGAGACCAGCGGCGGGAGGTCGCTGGCGACGAGAGGACGATTCGGAGACCCGAGGAGGCAGAGTAGGTTATGCGCGGGCGAGGAGGTTCAGAAAAATTTCCAAATTTTGGCCCGTCGGTATATATAACCTGACCCTGTCGGTGTGATCGAGTGGAACGACTCAGTGGCACCGAGATGCAAAAATGCAAGCAGTTACTGCAACTCGATGTGACCGAAAGGTTCTAATCGGTTGCACCGAGATTGAAAACCCTAGATCAACTTAGTGACTCGGTAGGACCGAAAAGGATGATTCAGTCAGCCCGAGATACACAAAGAGGTTTTGGAAGTTTAAGTCTATGACGAATCGGGAACTCCGAGTGCTCCTCACACAGAGTGGTTCAAATCTGACTTGATCAAACTTTGTGATGTAGCACGAATAGAGTTTGAGACGAGGAAAGCATAGATAGCTAGAGAGAGTTCTTAGGCATTCTTGTCCATCCATTTGGCAAAAGAGAAAGAGCCAAACAATCAAAGCAACAAATGGATGTCTTCAAATGAGTAAAATATGCAACCAACATGCTCACATAATAAAATGGCAAATGAAATATGTGACAAAGAATGCACAAATACTCTAGCATCTATCAAGCAATTTGGCGATGGCTAGGTCATCTATATATGAGTATATTGACTTAGGAGTCAAATGAGAACATTTGATCATAGGTCATACTCATCGTTTAAGCACAAGTGGGGTTACCACTTTTACATAAAGCATTGTTGTGTTCACACCATTAGAGTTGCTTTAGCTCAATTGGTTAGAGTAAAGCTCCCCCTAGATGTGATATCCCCCCTAAGAGGGATGAACTAACCTTGGGTTTTGTCGATGATGACTTCATGTAGGTGTTTAAGATGTAGATGCTCAATGTTGATGTAGATCATTTGGAGCAATCCTTTGGAGTGAGTTGCACTTTCAATACCTACATGGGTTAGTCCCACAAGGAACAAACAAGGATATCCATAGACATAGAGTGATGCATACACAAGATGATGTCCATGAAAGCATTAGGTTACCTTGTCCCTTGTCTTACCAACAAGAGGGTTTGTGACTCCTTGAACTAGTGCAAGATATGGAAGTTGTTTGCACTTGTCCTTGCCAAAAATGATAAGAGTGAAGTATGTTGGCGGAGTCACCCTCAAGAACTCTCTAGTTCTTCTTCTTCTGGATCCACACCATCTTGATGGGAACCCTTAGAGTTGTAGTTGTACTTGATGAAGTAGAACTTGATGTGGTCTTGGGAACCCACTTGACCAAGGCCTTGGGTGCTTCTTCAAATGCATCAATCTCCTCTTGAAGCTTGTCCTTGCCTTTTTGCTTGTGGTCTTGTGGTGGAAGATCATCTTGAGCTTGTGTCCCTTTGAAAGAAGTAGGATCATACTTCTCTTGTTGAGGAACAAACTTCGTCTTGGGGTATTGATCTTCTTCCTACTCAACTCCATTGGAATTGAACTTTCGTTCAAAACCAACACCTTGATTCTTCCGGTGTCTTCCTTGCTTGCGTACAATTTCCTCAAATTGCTTACTCCCGGCAAGGCTCTTGTAAACACCTTTCTCTATAATTCCCTTCAATAAGCTATTTTCTTGCTCAAGTGTAACTTGGCTAAGAGAACCATTAGTGGAATCAAGAGAACTACTAGAAGCAACAATATTGGATTTAGCATGATTGTTGTTACTACTAGATGAAGAATCTTTCTTGCTCTTGTTGCTAGATTAAACTTGTGGCATGTAAGTAGACAATAGTAAATGCTTGGCAATGTAAGAAGAACTTTTCTTGCGAAGATCATCATTGATTGCCTTTAAAAACTCATGCTCTTGCTCAAGGTTGAGCTTTTCAAAGCGTAGCTTATCATGAGTCTTTAAAAGTTCTCGATGATTTTCCAAGGTAGTTTCATGAGCTAACTTAAGAGTGTTTAGTTCTTTAGTTAGACGCTCAATCTCCTTCTTATCATCATCATTTGTTTTATCTTGATTAGCATGATTAATTGATGTTTCATCATAGTTTTCATCACTAGAGTTGTCAACAAGTAAATCATCATCACCTAGCAAATCATCTTCATCACTATTGAAATCAACATACTCGGGATGTGTTACCTTTGGACCTTTGGCCATGAAGGACCTTCCAATTCCTTCATTTGGTGAGTCAAATATGTCGTAGGAGTTGGTTGACACAAGTGCTAGACCGGCAACACCTTCATCTTGAGTATATTCGGAGTCGGAGTGATAACTTCTTTTGGAGTGATTGTCGGAGTCGGAGCCGGATACCCATTCACCAAAATGAGCTTAATGTCTTCTTTTTGTGTAGCTCCTTGATGAATTTTCTTTCCTTTCCGAATCCTTGCTTCTCCGAGAGAGTTTTCGTTCATAACGATCATCTCTACTCCTCGTTTCTCTTGGTGGTGATTCTTCTCTTCTACTTCTTCTTTTGGGAGAATCTTCTCTTCTTTTATAGGGAGTCGTACACTCATTGGAGTAGTGTCCGGGTCTTCCACAATTGTAGCAATTACGCTCACGACTAGAAGATCTTTTGTCATTGTAGGACCTTGACTTGGAACTTTTTTCTTTGCTTCTACTCTTGTAGAATTTATTGAAGTTCTTCACCATTAGGCTCAATTCTTCATTGAAGGTTTGTTTCTCACTTGATGATGTGGGAGCATCACATGAGGCTTTATAAGCACCACTTGACTTGTTGTGAAGCTCTTCCTTATCCTTGAGTGACATCTCATGAGCAACAATTCTTCCAATGACTTCCGTTGGCTTGAGATCTTTGTAATTGGGCATCATTTGGATCAATGTGCACACGGTATCATATTTTCCATCCAAGGCTCTTCGGATCTTCTTGATGATGAATTTGTCGGTCATCTCTTCACTTCCTAAGCCGGCAATCTCATTTGTGATGAGAGCAAGCCTAGAATACATTTCAGCGACACCTTCACCATCCTTCATTTTGAACTTGTCAAGTTGAATTTGAAGCACATACAATTTGGATTCCTTGACGGAGTCGGTACCTTCGTGCATATCAATCAAAGTATCCCAAATTTTCTTTGCATTCTCAAGATGGCTGATTTTGTTGAATTCTTCGGGGCACAATCCGTTGAAGAGAATATCACAAGCTTGAGCATTGTATTGTAGCATCTTCAACTCTTCCCCAGTAGCTTCACGGTTTGGTTCTCTCCCATCAAAGAATTCACCTTGCAAGCCAATACACACAATAGCCCGAACGGCGGGGTTATGTCCAAGAATATGCATTTTCATCTTATGCTTCCAACTAGCAAAATTTGTACCATCAAAGTAAGGACCTCTACGGTGGTAATTTGCCTCGCTAGACGCCATACTCTCCTAGGTTGTGAAACCAAGGCTATGACCACCAAAATCTATGGAAATCAAAGCAAATGGAGACCAAAGCTCTGATACCACTTGTAGGATCGAAAGTATCTCTAGAGGGGGGTAATTAGACTACTTGACCAAATAAAAATCTAGCCTTTTCCCAATTTTAGTTCTGGGCAGATTTAGCAACAAAGCACAAGTCAAGCAATCAACCTACACATGCAATTCTAAGAGTATAGCAGAGGAATGTAAAACAATTGCATATGAAGGTAAAGGGATGAGTTTGAGGGAGCAAACGCAATTTGGAGACATGGTGATTTTTTATCCATGGTTCCAATAGGTGGTCCTATCGTACATCCACGTTGATGGAGACTTCAACCCATGAAGGGTAATGGTTGCACGAGTCCATGGAGGGCTCCACCCACGAAGGGTCCACGAAGAAGCAACCTTGTCTATCCCACCATGGTCGTCGCCCACGAAGGACTTACCTCACTAGGGTAGATCTTCACGAAGTAGGCGATCTCCTTGCCCTTACAAACTCCTTGGTTCAACTCCACAATCTTGTTGGAGGCTCCCAAGTGGCATCTAGCCAATCTAGGAGACACCACTCTCCAAGAAGTAACAAATGGCGTGTTGATGATGAACTCCTTGCTCTTGTGCTTCAAATGATAGTCTCCCCAACACTCAACTCTCTCTCATAGGATTGGATTTGGTAGAAAGAATATTTGAGTGGAAAGCAACTTGGGGAAGGCTAGAGATCAAGATTTATGTGGTTGGAATGGAATATCTTGACCTCAATACAAGTGTAGGTGGTTCTCTCTCAGAAAATATGTATTGGAAGTGTAGGCATGTTCTGATGGCTCTCTCCATGAATGAAGAGTGGGTGGAGGGGTATAAATAGCCTCCACACAAAATCTAACTGTTACACACAAATCACCAAACTCGGTGGGACCGATTCAGAGAACTCAGTCAGACCGATTTGGTTCAAAATGTGAACATTAGGATTCTCGGTGGGACCGACATGTCAACTCGTGGGGACCGATTTGATTAGGGTTAGGGCATAACGTAATCTCGATGAGACCGATTACACAAACTCCGTGAGACCGATTTTGGTAATGGACTAACAGAGAGTTGGTCAGGAAAACTCGGTGGGACTGATTCGCTCATCTCGGTTGGACCGAAGTGTTACGAAAGGGAAACAGAGAGTTTATATTGCAATCTCGGTGGGACCGATCGCTCATCTCGGTTTGACCGAAACATTACGAAGGGAAACAAAGAGATTACAATCCCATCTCGGTGAGACCGAGATCCCTATCAGTGAGACCGAAAAGACTAGGGTTTCTGGCAGTGGCTATGACAACTGAACTCGGTGGCGCCGGATAGAAAATTTCGGTGGGGCCGAGTTTAACTTTTGGTTTGGGACATATGTGGATGTGAGAAAGTAGTTGAGGGTTTTCGAGCATATCACTAAGCACTTTGATCAAGCAAGCCATTAGGCAACACCTCATCCCCTCTTAATAGTATTGGCTTTTCCTATGGACTCAATGTGATCTTGGATCACTTAAAGTGAAAAATATGTAGAGTCCTGAGCTTTGAGCTTGAGCCAAGTCTTTGTCCCTAGCATTTTGAGGGGTCCACTTTTCTCATCCATGCCATGCCAATCATTGAGCTTTCCTGAAATGTTTATCTTGAAATAGCATTAGCTCAATGAACTATATGTTGTTAGGAATTACCAAAACCACCCAGGGATAGTTGCACTTTCACCTTTTGATGCGGAGAATCCTACGGACATCACCATGTCAAGAGTCCATTTGGCAAGTGACACATGCGATATCTACTTCACATACATAAAGGTGAATCATCTCCTTTACACGTGTTCACTTGACCCCTTCGACGATGGTATACTACTTGACACTCCACTCGTGTGCATGCATAGGTATTGTCGTAACGCTACGGACGACGAGGAGGAGTGCCAGCACAAGTGTACAACTACACCACCCGCGAGGGAAGCGTGGAAGCGAAGACAAAAGAAGACGGAGCTGCGGAGTCTACAGCGGCCGGACGACCGACGTGCCACCGGACGTCCGACACTCTACAATGCCCGGACGACCGGCGTCCACCGGAGTTCGACACACCTACCTGACGCATCCCAGACGGCCAGAAGAACTACAGCTGATGCGTGCTACATCGGTCGGACGACCGATGCCCACCGGACGTCCGAAAAGTCCCAGCGCCCGGACGTCCGACAACCTCCGGAAATCCGGTGCCGCTACACCCGAGAAGAATCAACGGACTTTCGATGCAGCCGGACGTCCGGACCATCCCGAGCCACCGGACGTTCGACCCCCACCGGTCGTCCGGTAACTGCCTGTGCGCAGTCGCGGGCCTTTGGCCTTGTATCCCTTCCCACTTAACCTTTCTCCACTTAGACTATAAATACCCCCTACCTCCTCCTAGCTAGGGTTAGCAAAGTGATAGCTCATTTGTATGTGAGCTTTGCTCCTACCTACCTCTACTCTCTCTCTCTCTCGAGAGAGAGAGAGAGACTACTCTATTGGAGGCCAAGACCTCCATCTAGGAGAAGATCCCGAGGGATTCAAGACCTCCTCATGGAGAAGATCCTTCTAGGATTGAAGTCCCCCATCTCCTTTGGATTTGGGATGAACTCTACCATCAAGACCTTCTCATGGAGATGAACTTTACCTTGTATCTTTCCCTTTGTTGTTCATGTACCTTGTGGATCTTGTGTGTTTGATTGTCTAGTGGATGTGTGATTGGACTTGTTCTTGAGTGTTTCCCCTTGTGATTTCTCCTTGTTCTTCCCCGTGTTCTTCGTGTTCTTCGAGGGAATTCACTCCAATCGTGAAAGATCGGCCTACACCGGGTTGTCCTCGCATCACCTTGTCATATGCCTTTTCAAAACCCACTTTGAAAATCACCCCATCAAGTTTTTTCGAATGGATTTCATGGAGGAAGGTAAATGTATGATTGAATTATTAGGCCAAGACAAGGCGCAACCTAATTAACATGCTAGAAAATTTGTCTGAGACTGAGTCGAAAGGTGGTTACAACTAGGCAAATTGGTTCTACTTGGCTTTTTTTGTATTGTTTGGATTGCTTACCACATACGTCACATGGTTGGTTCTACTTAGCTCACTTTGTCTTGTCGAGGACGTGATCTTAGCCCTTTTATATTGGCTAGCCACATGTGTAGAGATCAAAGAACAATACTTAAAAAACTTGAAATCTATTGTTTGTTTAAAGCTCTGGTAACCTAATAGCCAAGGACAAACAAGCTTAGGAAATTCATCATCTGTTTGAAGTTCTCACTACCTCTGAACCACCCCTAGCAGAAACAAGCACAATCATTTGTGTAATGATCTCATTGGCTCTTACCTACCAAAGGACCAAGCTCATAAACAAAGAATTCTTAGCTACTGACCCAACATGCATCCAATGACTTTAAGTCACTACCTCTACCACACGTACCCAAGTATTCTATAAGGAGCAATCCTTTGCATTCCTCATCTTACTCCTATCTATTGGTATTGTTGATTCCTATTTAGTGCAGTGTTTTGTTTCTACATAGTAGCGATTTGAGTTTGGTTAGTGTAGGCATAAGAGGCACCAGGAACAGATGGATAACTGCACTTTGCTAGGACCTACAAAATTCACACAACCAACATGCCTTTCCACATCAGTTATTTTCCCTCCACTAGACGGTGTGCCATCTTAGTACAATCAGTGTGTACACCACGCCTTCATGTCATCTTGTGGAACAGGCGATAGAAGTTTGTGATGCTGGGCTAGGATGTAACTGGGGTAGAAGGAG
This sequence comes from Triticum dicoccoides, assembly GCF_002162155.2. Lineage (NCBI taxonomy): Eukaryota > Viridiplantae > Streptophyta > Magnoliopsida > Poales > Poaceae > Triticum > Triticum dicoccoides. Next base: position 506,512,128 of record NC_041380.1, read on the forward strand.
GTTGTTCTGTACAGAAGAGGATTGATGTGGTTGGACGCTAGTTCAGTAGGGGAGGGGCGGCACAGAGTGCGACAGAATGCTGGTACACAACAGTGACAATTTACCAATGCATCAGGCTAGCACAAATCACTCGCTCGGCACCAGCTTTCCAAACCTCCATCTGATGACAACACCCAAAACATCCTGCGTCTATCTCCCACTGCACAGTATCCGTCGTGAACTCCTGCGCCGCCACTCCGGCAAGTTATAGTTTCCTCAGCGCTGCAATACGACATCCCTACTTGGCTGGAGTGAGGCAATACATTAGCAAAGCAATGGTTAGAAAATTTGGGGACTTTCGAAACCAAATAGGATAGGGCACCGAAACTTCCACCTGATTAGTCACATAAACCTCAATGGGTCACTCGTGACTATGATTGATCATGCTGGTTGCTATAGGAAAAGCATGCAACCTGCACAAGAAGCGTGTTTGAATTACTGAATAGTAAGAAATTCCTCGGTGTCACGTCTTTGCCAGGAGTGACGGGGTTACAAGGTGGAGCAAGAGGAACTGTCAAGTGCTAAGCCACAAAGGGATAGATTGACGTTAATCAACATAACAACGACTAAACAAGAAAAACTCTAGGGGTTCCTCTAGGCAAAATTCGTCAGAAAGTAGTCTAACAACAGGCTTGAGACTATCAAATCAGTGATTGCGCATGTATAGATGATGATTGTCCTTTGACTTCTTCTTTGGTGAGAGTTTGTCGTCAATCGGTGTGAACTTCCAGCAGTCAGCTCGGTGGATGAAAACTGACACAACTTTCGGCACAAGTGCATGTTTCAAAGTGAACTTCTTAGAAAGCAAAATCCCATTAGGTCTGTATAATTAATGGTGATCCATGATTACACTAAACATATGTTGGTATGAACCAGCCAATGGAGAAAGAAGTTCGATTGAGTGAGTAAAATAAAATGTTTTTCAGAAAGAAATTGAAAAGCCCTAGCTACTTGAAACTCCTGTCATGAAAATTTCTAGTATGGACCTAACGGGAAAAATAAGTTTGTGTTCCATCACAGTCCCGCAGAGCACCATTCATGTGCAAATTTTACATAGTTGACTTATTTCATGGTGTTTCTTTGAGAACTTGGTGAGAATCATTGATGAAGAGAGATGATTAAATTATGTAGCATGATCAATGGGAAAAGGAAATATCAGATCAATACTAGAAAATAAAAGCCGGAAAAAGATTAACCGTGTAATTATAAGGGGGAAAAGCTCTCGTTCAACCGGTTGAACACTCCAATGCATCTTCCACATTCCCTGAACAACACGTGTCCCCTATGGTCCACCCACATCTCCCTTTCCATCTTATCTCTTCAGCAACCTCTTCCTCCACTTATTTTCCTCCCCTTTTCTTGCAACCGCCTAGGCCATCGGCCATCTATGCAAACCACCATTGTTGTTTGCAAGCACCGACGGACTTCCCAAGTCCAATCACCGGTCATGATAAATGATAGTTGATGTAGGGTGGAACCCTAAGTGGCCGATCTTTCACGAAAGGAGAGGATCCCGCAAAGAACACGAGGGGAATCACGGGGGAAACACGAGGGGAAACACGAGAGAATCACTCAAACCAACAAGATTTAGTCACACATGTGCTAGATCCTCGAAACACAAAGAGATACACGATCCAAATCCAACAAAGGATGATACATAGGGTAACCGGCTCTTCTCCGTAAGGAGGTCTTGAATCCATGAGGGATCTTCCCGTGAGGGGTCTTGAATCCAAGATGGATCTTCTACGAAGAGGGGCCGCGGTCTCTCTCGTGGAGTAGATCCGTAATGGATGAGCAAAGCTCTATCTCTAATGAGCTACTGCTTTGCTAACCCTAACTAGGAGGAGGTGGGGGAGTATATATAGTCTAGGGACACGAAGGGGTAAGTGGGGGATACATGGGACTCGAGCCCGATCTCTGTGCACAGACAGGCGCCGGTCGTCCGACAGGTACCGGACGTCCGGTGGCTCGCGAGGGTCCGGTCGTCCGGTACTTGTCGGGCGTCCGGCGTTTTGGCTCGGTTGAGGTGGCGCCGGATTTCTGGAGACAGTCGGACGTCCGGTCGCTGGAGTGTGTTGGATGTCTGGTACTTGTCGTTCGTCCGGCCGATGTAGCTTCCGTTGGCTGGCCCTTCTTGCTAGATGAGTGCCTAGGCATCGGATGTCCGGCGTTGCCCGGTTGTTCGGTGGCTGAAGACTTTGGGCAGCTTCTTCTCCTGGTCCTTGTACTTGGCGTCCTCGCTAGCTCGTCCATTGGATGTGGTGGCTCCGTGGCTTTCCTCTAAGTACCTGATCATGCATAGCACATACGTTGGAGGTAGTAGCCATGTCTCACATGTAGAAAGTGAAAGTACGGAGAGGAACGAGTTCACCTTGTGTCCAATGGTGTATGTTCGAGGTCTCGTCATATTTCCTCTTGGGGCTTGGAGAGTAGTCGGAGTGTACATGAGGATGAATGTGGGATGCTCCGCATCATCTCCCCCCTCCCCCTTGGGAAAGATCCGACCTCGGATCATGATCCTCATCACCATGGAAACGGTTGTCGTGGACGGACTTGTTGGGCGGAGTTGAAAGCATTGCACAATCCAAGTACTCGAAGGTGTCTCCGGTGTGATAGACATGCAAAAAGAGCAAACACAAGCAACACTCGGAAATACAATGGTTAGCGCACACAAAGTGTCCTGCAAGTGAGTATGAGTCCGTTCGGCAAGATTGTGCGTGGAAAGACACATGACGCTTATCCAAAAGATGTAAAATGATATGTAATGCATTCTGTCGGCGTCCTGGGAACGAGGGTCCCCAGACTTGTCTGCCTGCGGCCCGCGGCGTGGCTGAGCCAGTAGGCCGTATGACCCATCTTCATCAACAAGGCATCCAAGACCCTCGCGAGGGGCCAAGCCTTGCGAGGAGGACGACACGAGACCTCCTCTGGAGCGGCCTAGTCAGGCAGGCTCAGGAGGAGCGGAGATATCAAGGCGAGGCGAACCTCATGAGGCTCTCATGATGTGAGCCATGACGATCGACACCAGGTGGGCGCCAACGCGTGCAGTGTCCTTGTTTCCTCTTTGGTGCTAAGGAAACTAGCGCAGGTGAGGAGTACCGAGGCATCAGGCAAAGGTTGCCATTTTGGTGCACCAAGACCAAGACCAGAAGGACCGCAAGATGGAGGTCATCATGGAGCCCAAGACGGCGTCACAACCAGAGCCTTTCGCAGGCGCAGACCACCTTTTGTCAGGATGGCTTTTACTAGCTGTCCCGCTTCAAATTAGCCTGCCGTTGTTGGCTCCCTTCCCGCTCAATATTTTGGAAGAGGACCAGGGCCTCTATAAGTAGGACTAGCCACCATCGGGGCGAGAGGTCGGCATCTTAGATCGCTCTCTCATCCATACAAGTTAGCCACGCACAAGAACACCTCAACCTCAGGAGGTTGTTCTTCCCCTTGTATGGTTCATCATCAGCCCAAGAGGCAATCCACCACCACCACACTGGAGTAGGGTGTTACACCACAACGGTGGCCCGAACCAGTATAAATCATGTGTCTTTCTGTGTTGCGAGTTCGTCGAGTTCGTCCGCGAGATCTTAGCAATCTAGGGCGTAGATCGGTAGGAGGGAAAGACTTCGTGCACACCCAAGTGTTCGAACCTTAAGGGTTTGCCGAAACCCCACATCCGAAATTTGGCGCGCCAGGTAGGGGTGCGCCGAGGCTTTCTTTCCGTCAGTTCGTCGCTCCACCGCTCCATCGTCTCCATGGCGGACGCACGCCGCACTCGAGCTGAGCGTCGGGCTGCTCTCACCGCCCGCGTTGCTCAGACAGCTCCCATCGGTGGGCCACCATGTCGTTCTCCGTCCCCCGCCGCCAACGCTGCCACCAGCCCGGTGGGGAACGAGCAGCAAGCGTCTTCGCTGCATCCTTCGGTGCGGCAGGACGGCCGCACCGCCACTCTATCGCTGGCCCCAGCCGATTCTTCGTCTCACGCACACCGCGCTCCCATGGAGGCGAGGGCTGCACTCCTCGCCGCAAACGAGCTCCTACGCTACACCCAGTCAATGACCTCTACGAGGAGTGGCTCGACCGCGTCGCCGAGCTCGTCCGCGCCGCAGGGGGCTCCCCGGCGCCGTCCCTCTCTTGGCCTCACCCTCAGCCAACCACGGGCGACGAGGCCCGAGGCACGCCTCCACCACCCCAGCCCAAACACGGCGCCTTGGCACCAAGGCGTGCGGCCCCGCAATGCGATCTGCCGCGACTGGTGCCCGCGCGCGAAGAGAGAAGCTGCCAAGAAATCCCACGACCGCGAGAAGCTGCACCCGCGCTTCCCGCGCCGCCTCGTCAAGACCGTGCGCCGCTTGCGGCGGCGCTGCATGGACCTCGACAAGACCAAGCCCCACCTCCGAGGTGGGGCCCAATAACTATGGCCGGCTGCTGCGCCTTCACCCCCGAGCTCCGCAGTGTCACGTGGCCAGGCAAGTTCAAGCCGAATCTGCCTCCTCGCTACGACGGCACCGCCGACCCCGCAGAGTTCCTGGAGCTCTACGAGGTGAGCATTGAAGCAGCCAACGGCGACGAGAAAGTCATGGCGAACTGGCTTCCCATGGCTCTCAAGGATGGGGCCTGTCGTGGAATTGTCACGGCAGATGTCCTCTTGCAAGGACTTGATCGTGGAGCCATCGCAACTAGGAAGCTTAAAGGGGTTAATCGGGACAAAGGACACGCGAGGTTTATACTAGTTTAGCCCCTTACGATGAAGGAAGGCCTACATCTAGTTAGGTTTGGTATTGCTTGAGGTTTCGATGGCCAGGGAGAGAGATACGCTATGTCCGGTTCTCGATTGGTTGTTTCGTGTCCTTAAGCCGCCGGCGGGTCGTCCCCTTATATACACGGGTTGACGCCCTGCGGCCTACAGAGTCCCGGCCGGCTCATAAACAGTGTCCGGCTCGGTGACTAGTTACCTTTACCTTATGTTACAAGTCATGCCATCATGGCGGTTTGTCACTACGGGCCTTAAGCCCTATGAACCGTCATCCTTATGTTGGGTCTTGGGCTTCTTTCATGATGAGTCTTCTTTACATAGCCCGGCCCCTCACAGCCGGTTTACTCAAATAGTTATATCCCCAACATTAGGCCCTAGATTGATTTGGATCGGTTCATGTCAATCTTAAAAATACCTTAAACATACATCTTCCTGTCTTCTGCCAGCGCAAAGGTCATAGCCTGCAGTGACGTCATCTTCTGGATTCATGATAACCCGCCGTGACATCATCTTGCACTGACTTCGTATTTTATTCCGCCATATCCTCAACGGATCCCTGCCTTTACTGGCCGTCCTGAAAACCAAGGCGTTTGGGCCGCTGGATAATAATGTTCAATCTCCTCGTTTCTCACACCATCTTAATCGACCCTTCCTTATAAATAGGCGCGACCTAGGTCCTTTCCCATTCTCCTTCTTCAGTCGTCTTCCTCCTCGCACCTCCTTTCTTCGCTGCTCAAGCTCTGCCGCCGCCGCCGTCGAACCCCTCGCCTTCATCGACTCAGGCCGCTGCATCACCCTGATTCGGACCAGAAAACGACGGCGACCCTCCGCAGCTTGTCCGCATCTGTGAGTTCTTTTTATCCCCTTTCTCAGATCTGCATTGGCACTATTTTTTAGTTCGTCGACGTTCACCGCCACCCGATGCAAACCTCCGTTAGCTCTCACCTCTAACCCCTTGCTCAGATCGTAAAAATAACATAGAACTTCCGCGGAGGATGTTTTGTGCTTATTCTGTATGAAAACAGATCTCATTTCCTTATTTTTGGAAGCCCTCCTTGAGTATATGAACTTCCTATGCTGCTTTAGGTCTAGAATTTTTTCCTTTCCAGGGCATCGTTTGATCCAAAAAAATGATTGCAACTTGTGAAACCTGTTTGTTCCACACTTAACCAAAAACTGCGTCTGTTGACTCTGTTTCAGCCATAGTAGTTCATGTGACTGGTTTAAGATAATACTGGCTGTCAGCACTGCCTGCTTTTGGCGACTTAAGACAATTTTAATCATCTTTAATACCTACAGCTGTTTAAACATTATCACATAATTACCTGTATGTCATTAGGCCCCTACTTAAGCCGCCATCTCAGACAACCCAATAATGCTTATTCTCCAGGTTATAATAAACCGGAAAATTTCCTTTATCTTGTTGTAGGCTTCATTTTACCCAATGGCACCCAAAGCTGTTAAACCTCCGATTACCTGCAACTGGGTCCCATCCATTGTTACAGAGAGCAAACTGTCAGAGTTTGTAAAATCTGGCCATCTGCCCAAGAAGGATGTCATGTCTTATCGTGCTCCTAACCCGTCTGAAGAGAAACCTCAACCCAAGGAAGGGGAGGTGATCATTTTTACCGATCACATGAGCCGGGGATTTGCTCCTCCCGGTTCAAAATTCTTTAGAGACGTTTTGCACTTCTTTGACTTAAGACCCCAAGACATCGGGCCCAACTCCGTGTCAAATATCTACAACTTTCAAGTTTTCTGTGAGGTCTACCTTGGAGAAGAACCCAGCCTACTTCTGTTCAGGGAATTGTTCTATTTGAACCGGCAGAATGAATGGGCCAACGGGCCTAGTCTGGAGCTTGGTGGCATACCAATTCAAAGGCGGAGAGACTATCTGTTCCCTTATGCTGAGTTGCCGAGTCATCCCAAGGACTGGAACCAGACATGGTTCTACTGCCAAGATACCTCTCCGGCTGGCGAAAATCCACTGCCTGGCTTCCGCGCATTGCGCCTTGAGCCTACTCACCCGCTGCCGGATAAGTTGACAGCTATTGATCGCCTGCCACTCACCCCCAAAATCAATAAGATTAAAGCTCTTTTAGGGAATGGCTTAGACGACATTGACCTGGTCCGAGTCTGGGTTGCTTGGAGGATAATTCTATTAAGCCGCCGCCTCGGCTTAATGTGTAATTATTCAGGCGAGAAAGATGACCCTCAACGTCATAGCTCTGACGACTTACCAGATGACATAGTGGAAGCTACAACTCAATCCTTGTTGAAGGAGGGCACAGTGAATAGTAATGCCTTTGGCTTACTCCCTTTTTGCCAGAAGAACCCGGCCCCTGCAGTAAGTTTCCAGCCGTCGGGTTATGTTTTATCATGTTAGGCTGTATTCTTACGCATAACCAGTTATAACCTTTTACAGGCAAATGATAACTTCTGGAACACGCCATATGATCATGAAGCGGCCAAGAAAGCCAGGGCGGCCAAGAGAGCCGAAAAGAGAACCACCAAACCCACCACCTTAAGGAAAAGGAAGCCAAGCACCTCTGAACTTTTTCAGCTTGATGATACTGATGATAACGAGGAAGAGGTAACCTTTGAATTTTCCTTTCTCCTTTATTTCTACCTTACTGATGCTAACCTTCTTTCAGGAAGACACGGGCAACAGCCAACCCGTCGAAGAAGAGGTAATTGTAATCTCCTCCGACTCCGAGCTTCAGCCGCGTCAGAAAATTCGAAGAGTAACTTGGAAAGTAAGATTTTCACATCCTTTGGCTTACCAAGATCCTGACTTTCTTTTGAAGCGACAGATTTATGAGAGCCGGAGGCAGACCCGAACCAGCAAAGACACGGAACTCTCCTCCGGTTTACCTGATGTGACCAGGAAACGCCAGGCTGAGGTTATCTCTGATTTACACCTTCTTTTTCCTTTGGTGGGTTTCATTTGTTAACCTCTCAATTATTCTGACTCCAACTATCAGGATATTTCACCTTCCTCCGGTGAGTCTATGCAGTCCAACATGCCAGCCTTCAAAACTGCTCCCGGGTAATATAAACTTGTTGTACCTTATGCCTTATTTTACTCATATTTGTTGTATTTAACCTGTCTACCTTTTCCATAGTGTGCAAGTAAAGCCCAGCAAAAGGGCAAAAAAGAATAAGCCGCCCCAAGAGCCGGTTGTGACTGAACCAGAGCTGGGCACAGCTGCTCCTGACGCCTCTGCTCACGAGCCGCCGCCTCAACCATCTCATGATGTTCCTATATCTTCCTCTGACCCGCCTGCTGAGCAAACCTTCAACAATTCTGGTAACCCGGAGGCTCCTAGCCTCGCCAAGGCAAATGATCAGGAAGTTGAGATTCTCAAGACTCAGTTTGTTGAGCCGGCACAGCCATCTGTACTTGCCAAGTGTTCTAAAGAGGAATTGGTAGAACGCCGAAAGGCCAAGCTGGACGTCACTGACTATACTCATTTGAGTATTGGAGAGATCGTCTCCGGCTATATCAATCAAGTACAAAGCAGCCGTGACCTGGAAATTGACATGGTGAAGCAGATACAGCAAAAATCTGAGGTATGACTTATGCTAGCTTACTTTCAATCATACTTACTGTACCAGCCCCCAAGTCTATTGCTTATGAATAAATATGCTGTAGACTTAGAAAAATTGTTAGAGCTGCCTACCCGGCTTAAAGAAAAATATTTGAACCGGATGTAGCACAATACCTTTAACTAGCGATATACATTAGCCCCCAAGTGCCAAAAATCTTTGCTTGCAAGGTATTTGGGACTTAATATCCAGGACCGGCTTAATAATTTAGAAAACTTCGGTATACATTAGCCCCCAAGTGTCAAGTATCTTTGCTTGCAAAGCGCTTGGGACTTAATATTACTTACCATAATTTTGACTGCTATCCGGTGCAATGCAGGCCACCATAAGTAAATTTGAATCAGAGATTGCTGACTTGAAGAATCGCCTGTCATCCCAAGAAAGTGAAATTGAAAAGGCCAACTCCAAAGTTGAATTCAGCGTCTCTGAACAAGAGAAGCTGAAGCAGAATTTTGAATCGAAGAAGAAAATTTGGGCTGATGAAAAGGCCGCACTGGTGACCCGGGCCGAGACAACAGAGGCATCGCTTGCGGAAGCAACGGCTGAACTGTCCGACTTAAAGCGCCAGATATCTCGAATGGTCTCAGCAATCTTTTGTGAGTGACTTACTCAAACCTTAAACACTGCAAAACTCCTTGAATGACCATTTCAGTTGTCTCCTCTGACTCACCTTATGCTTAATAACGCAGGCCCCAGGAGCACAAATCTCAAGCAGAACATGGTGATCAAGCTGAAGGCGGTTTATACTCTGGTGGAACAACTCTACACCAGGTCACAACGTGCTCTGGCCGTTGTGGCTTTATCAAATGATGTTCCTTATCTCCTGCAAGATGTGCTGAAGCGGCTTGCTGTGCTACCTCAGCGAATCCAAGAGTTAAGACGAGCATCTGCAAGAGCCGGGGCTATAGCCGCATTGAGCCGGGCCAAGGCGTGGCTTCCAAAACTAGACCCCGCTGATATTGCTCTTGGGTATCCAAGTTTAAAGGAAGACGGCACCGCGTTTAATGATAAGGACTTCACCGCCTGCGTGAAGGATATACGTCCGGTGGCTACGCTTATTGGGAACGATACTGACCTCACCAAGTGTGAGCCAGGTTATGACAAGGAGAATCGAAGAATCCCCACGCCGCATTATGACGATGTCAGCTTGATCCCTCCAACCCGTAAGCACACCTTTGCTCCTGAAGTCGACCCAACCGGTTTAATAGATGATGAAGCTGAGTTTGAAGCCTTGAGTGGCATTGACTGGGCCTCATGATCCTTCCAGGACAACACAGCCGGCGGAGAGACGGAGAAGGATAACTCGGAGGCTTCAAATCAACCCCAAGAATAACTTGTCAGGCACCACTTGCTTATGTCATTGTAGAAAACAATGCTGCATCATTCAGACTCGGGGAGTCTTGTAACAAAGTAAGAGATACCTTGAGTTTTGCTATGCCTTTGTGCATGCTTATGGCCCTTGATAGTTGCATAAGCCGCCGCCACTATTCTCTTTGTAGCTTGTATGAATCTGTTATGTCTTTTGCAAAAATACCTTGCATTGCCCTGTGATGATTATAGCTGCCTTTCCGGCTTATATAAACCAACCCCCAAGGGTAAGTTTAACTCCTGAAAATTGGCACATACAAGTTCACCTAGTACTTAACAACCTGATGTAACCAATATTAACCCTGGAAGGTTGTAATGTATTGTATTTTCAAGAAGGTCACAAGATATGCAATGTTGACACTTGTAAAATATGATGAACAAAATTCAAGGGTCTCTGATTCGAATACGATCAGTGAACCGTTCCAAAGGGGTTGAGCTAAGATTCGGATACGATCTGTTAGCCCCCAGTGGCTGTGGCGATGCTGATCAAGTGGGTATCGACAGCTATGTTCTCTTTGGTTCGAATACGACCTATGTTTGAACAGGAAGCCCCCAAGTGACCATAAGAGTTGTTTAATGACGCTGATTCGAATACGGTCCACGTCAGACCCAAAAGGGGTTAAGCTATGATTCAAATATGATCAAGAAGCCCCCAAGTGGGTTTGGCAGTATGCTGATCAAGTGGGTATCGACAGCTATGTTCTCTTTGGTTCGAATACGACCTATGTTTGAACAGGAAGCCCCCAAGTGATCACGGCTAGATTCAGATATGATCATAAACCGGACCAAAGGAAAGCCGGATTCAGATATGATCCGCTTCTCCTTGGTTATCTCCACCACCTAACAAAGAAAACACATAAACATTTTTAGGAGTGGCAAAAAAGGACAGAGGTCCTGCTTTATTGATTTATGTAATATACATAGTATAAGTATATACACATTAGAGCCGAAGGCTCAAGTATAATAAGGCCGAAGATGAGCGATATTCCACGGCCGATGGGTCTCCTCCTCCGACTTACGTGAGTCTTTGTGTTCCCGAACGTCGATAAGGTAGTATGACCCGTTGTTGAGATTCTTGCTGACCACAAAAGGTCCTTCCCAAGGAGGGGATATCTTATGCATGTCAGATTGATCCTGGATGAGTCGGAGCACTAAGTCGCCTTCCTGAAAGGTTCTGGACTTAACCCGGCGGCTGTGGTAACGGCGCAGGTCTTGCTGGTAAATCGCCGAGCGGGCTATTGCCAAGTCTTGCTCTTCATCCAACAGGTCAAGTGCATCTTGCTGAGCTTTTTCATTGTCTTCCTCAACATAAGCCGCCACACGGGGTGAATCATGACGGATGTCACTTGGCAGGACTACCTCTGCTCCATACACCATAAAGAAAGGCGTGTAACCCGTAGATCTGTTAGGTGTAGTATTGATGCTCCAAAGTACAGAAGGTAACTCCTCCACCCAACAACCCGGTGTCCACTGTAAGGGGACCAAAAGCCGGGGCTTGATACCTTTCAAGATTTCTTGATTAGCTCGTTCTGCTTGACCATTTGATTGAGGGTGAGCTACAGCTGAAACGTCAAGCCGGATATACTCTCGTTGACAGAACTCTTCCATAGCTCCTTGGGAAAGGTTAGTACCATTATCAGTTATGATGCTGTGTGGAAAACCAAAGCGAAAAATCACCTTTTTCATAAACTGGACTGTTGTGGCTGCATCACACTTACTGACTAGCTCCGCCTCCACCCACTTTGTGAATTTGTCAACTGCCACCAAGAGGTGAGTCTTTTTATCCTTAGACCTTTTGAAAGGCCCAACCATATCAAGCCCCCATACTGGAAATGGCCAGATAATTGGAATCATCCTTAACTCTTGAGCCAGCACATGGGCTCGTCGTGAGAATTTCTGACATCCGTCACATTTACTGACAAGGTCTTCCGCATCAGCATGAGCCGTCAACCAATAAAACCCATGACGGAAAGCTTTGGCCACAAGAGATTTTGAGCCGGTGTGATGACCACAGTCACCTTCATGAATCTCATGAAGGATCTCCTGACCCTCAGTAGGTGACATGCAACATTGAATCGCTCCAGTGACGCTGTAATGATGTAACTCGCCATTGACAATTGTCATGGACTTGGACCGCCGGACGATTTGTCGTGCCAAGGTCTCATCTTCAGGCAATTCTCCCCGGGTCATGTAAGCCAAATAAGGCACTGTCAAATCCGGGATAACACGGAGAGCCGCCACCAGCTGTGCCTCCGGGTCTGGTATTGCCAGATCTTCCTCTGTAGGTAACTTAACCGAAGGATTATGCAAAATATCAAGAAAGGTGTTAGGCGGCACCGGCTTACGCTGAGACCCCAGCCGGCTTAAGGCTTCAGCCGCCTCATTCTTCCCTCAATCAATGTGTTCCACTACATAACCCTTGAAATGTCCAGCCACAGCATCGACTTCACGATGGTAAGCCGCCATGAGGGGATCTTTAGAGTCCCACTTGCCTGACACCTGTCGAGCCACAAGGTTTGAGTCTCCCAAGCATCTTACCCGGCTCAAGTTCATCTCTTTGGCCATCCGGAGACCATGGAGCAGGGCCTCATACTCAGCTGCATTGTTAGTGCAAGGAAACATAAGCCGGAGCACATAACAAAATTTGTCACCTCGAGGGGAAGTTAATACAACTCCAGCCCCCGAGCCTTCCAACTGTCTGGACCCATCAAAGTGAATAATCCAATAAGTGTTATTGGGCTTCTCCTCAGGTGCCTGTAGCTCTGTCCAGTCATTGATGAAATCCACCAAAGCTTGAGACTTAATGGCAGTACGCGGCATGTACTTCAGACCATGAGGCCCGAGCTCGATGGCCCATTTAGCGACCCGTCCCGTAGCCTCTCTGTTCTGAATGATGTCTCCCAAGGGGGCAGAACTTACCACAGTGATAGGGTGACCTTGGAAGTAGTGCTTCAGCTTCCGGCTTGCCATGAACACCCCGTAAACAAGCTTCTGCCAATGAGGATATCTTTGTTTTGACTCGATGAGTACTTCACTGACATAATAAATCGGTCGTTGAACCGAATGTTCCTTACCAGCCTCCTTGCGTTCTACCACAATTGCCACACTAACGGCTCGTGAGTTAGCAGCCACATATAACAGCAAAGGTTCCTTGTCAATGGGAGCCGCAAGAACTGGTGGCTCAGATAACTACCTCTTCAAATCCTCAAAAGCAGTATTAGCAGCATCACTCCAGGCAAAGGTGTCTGCCTTCTTCATCAATTGGTACAGCGGTAGGGCCTTCTCACCTAACCGGCTTATAAACTGGCTTAAGCGGCAACACGACCCGCCAATCGCTGAACATCATTAACACATGCCGGTTTAGCCAAAGAAGTGATTGCCTTAATCTTCTCCGGATTAGCCTCGATGCCCCTATTCGAGACCAAGAATCCCAAAAGCTTGCCTGCAGGCACACCAAATACATACTTCTCCGGGTTAAGCATCATTTTGTAGACCCGGAGATTGTCAAAGGTCTCTCTGATATCAGATATCAAGGTTTCCGCCTCTCTGGATTTCACCACTATGTCATCCACATAAGCATGAACATTGCGCCCAATCTGATTGTAGAGACAATTCTGTACACACCGTTGATAAGTTGCCTGGGCACTCTTGAGCCCAAAAGGCATAGACACATAGCAGAAGGCTCCAAACGGGGTGATGAAAACCGTCTTCTCCTGGTCCTTAACTGCCATCTTGATCTAATGATAACCAGAATAAGCGTCCAAAAAGCTCAAACGCGCACAACCTGCCGTAGCATCAATGATTTGATCAATACAGGGGAGAGCAAAAGGATCAGGCGGACAAGCCTTATTTAAATCCGTGTAGTCCACACACATCCGCCAGGTGCCATTTTTCTTGAGTATGAGCACCGGGTTAGCCAACCACTCCGGGTGAAAACAACGACAATAAACCCAGCCGCCAAGAGCCGGGCAACCTCTTCTCCTATAGCTTTTCGTCGCTCTTCATTGAATCGCCGCAGAAACTGCCTGACCGGCTTATACTTTGGATCAATATTAAGAGTGTGCGCAGCGAGTCCTCTCAGTACACCCGGCATGTCAGAAGGTTTCCATGCAAAGATGTCCCGGTTCTCACGGATGAACTCGATGAGCGCGCTTTCCTATTTAGGATCCAAGTTGGCACTGATGCTAAATTGCTTAGATGAATCGCCCGGAGTAAAATCAATGAGCTTAATCTCTGCAGCCGATTTAAACTTCATGGCCGGATCATGCTCTGTAGTCGGCTTCTTGAGAGAAGTCATATCTGCCAGGTCAACGTTATCTTGATAAAATTTGAGCTCCTCTGCTGCACAGACAGACTCGGCGTAAGCCGCATCGCCTTCTTCACACTCCAGGGTCACCTTTCGGCTTCCATGCACAGTGATGGTACCCTTGTAACCCGGCATCTTGAGCTGTAGATAAACATAGCACGGCCGTGCCATGAACTTGGCATAGGCTGGCCGCCCGAACAAAGCGTGATATGGACTCTTGATTCTGACCACTTCAAAAGTTAATTTTTCCGCCCTAGAATCATGCTCGTCTCCGAAGGCCACCTCTAGCTCAATCTTACCCACAGGATACGCCAACTTATCGGGCACCACTCCATGGAAGACGGTGTTGGAAGTCTTTAAATTCTTGTCAGTTAAGCCCATGCGCCGAAAAGTCTCGTAATAGAGGATGTTGATGCTGCTACCTCCATCCATGAGCACCTTAGTAAATTTATAACCACCAACCTGCGGTGCCACCACTAGGGCCAGTTGACCCGGATTATCAACCCGGGGAGGGTGATCCTCCCTGCTCCAGACAATAGGCTGTTCCGACCACCTCAAGTAACGCGGGACTGCCGGTTCAACAGAATTCACAGCCCTCTTATGAACTTTCTGATCACGTTTACACAAACTTGTGGTGAACATGTGATACTGCCCGTTGTTTAACTGTTTTGGATGGCTCTGATAACCCGACTGCTGCTGCTGACCTCCCTGACTAGACTGCTGTTGATTATAACCACCCTGGTTTCCCTGAAAACCGGATCCTGAACCACCGCCCGGGCCATGAAAGCCGCCGGCTCTTGAGCCTCCGCCTGGGCCTTGATTGCCATCAAACGTATTAGAATTCTTAAAAGCTTTCATGATTGCGCAATCCTTCCACAAATGAGTCGCTGGTCGTTCCCGGGTGTCGTGTTTCGGGAAGGGCTCATTGAGCAGTTGCTCAAGAGACGGACCTGACCCACCAAAACGGGGTGGCTTCCCTTTGCGCTTCTGGTTATTACCTTGTGCATTGGCCACAAATTCCGGGTTACCATCCGCCTTACGCTTATTTCCTCCTTGACTCGCCGGGTTATGCTGCTGACCCTTTTCATTACCGTTCTTCTTTCCCTTCCCTGTCTTTTCCTCATCAGACGCGGGATCCATGGTACTTTCAGAATCGGCATACTTGACTAAAGCCTCCATCAGCGTCCCCATATCGTTGCAATCACGCTTAAGGCGCCCCAGCTTCTGTCTCAGAGGCTCAAAGCGGCAATTCTTCTCCAGCATGAGAACTGCTGAGCCGGCATCCATCTTGTCAGACGAATGTATTATATCCTTGACCCGGCGCACCCAATGAGTCATAGATTCACCTTCTTCCTGTTTACAATTTGTCAGATCCACAATTGACATGGACTGCTTGCAAGTATCCTTGAAGTTCTAGATGAAACGGGCCTTTAACTCTGCCCATGAGCTAATGGAATTGGGTGGCAAACCCTTTAACCAAGAGCGGGCCATTCCGTCCAACATCATGGTGAAATATTTAGCCATCGCTTCATCACTCACCTCCAGCAGCTCCATAGCCATCTTGTAACTTTCAATCCACGCCCCAGGCTGTAAATCGGCCGTATAATTCGGCACCTTCCGAGGTCCCTTGAAATCCTTGGGCAGACGTACATTGTGTAGAGCCGGTACCAGACAAGGAACTCCTCTGGTTCTAGTAGCCACTCCCGCCTCAACGGAAGCCGTCGGGTAAGCCGGTGAGTTCTGTTGAGCCGCTAGCTGGGCCGCTAGCTGAGCCGCCCGCTCGTCCTCCTGACGTATCCGATCCTGAACCGGGTTATACCCGTCGGGCTGGTTCCGGCGCTAAGCGTTACTTGACAAGACCTCTGACCCCATGTGTCTACTATAACTCGGGCTCCGGTTTTGACGAGGCGGAGCTAACCAGGGTGGAGGAGTCGAGTGAATCCTATCTCTGTTGTAGGAGTAGGTTTCTTGCTGGGCCAGGGCTATTTGGACAAGTTCTCTGATCTTCCGAGTTTCCACCGTTGTCGGATCATCCCCATCTACTGGGAGAGCCGTCAAACATGCTGACGCTGCGATTAAATTCTCCATGGGGTTGGAGAAGTGACCCTGTGGTATTGGTACATAACTGGGCGGTGCCATATTGCTGTGAGGAGGTGCCATCCCCTGAGGCTGGACTGGACCTCCCGCTCCGGATGTAATGAGCTGATTCGCACCTGGCGGGTTACTTGGGCCGGCCCCGGGTGTAGCAAAGAGATTCCGAGGATCATAATTCTGAGGTAAATGGGACTGAGTTTTTTGATGTCTCCTCCTCATTACCTCATTAGACGCGTTTAAACTCAATGTGAGCTGCAAGGCCTCTGCCTGGAGTTGCTGCACCCGTACGTCCAAAGCCGCCCGCTCTGTTGCTAATCTAGTGTCTTCAGCTGCTAAGGTTTCCTTGGCCCGGGCGATCTCATCACGAACCTGTGCCACCTCTGCCTCATGCTCAGATTGGTTCGCAGGGATAACTGTAATAGTTAACAAAGCCGTAAGCTTATCCATGAGATCCATCAGCACCTGAGCCGGTGAGCGCACGGGGCCTCCTGCCCCGACTGCTCCTAACCCAGACGTTATCGCCGCTGAAGCCATAGAATTTTGGCCGGGTTGAGTACCAGCCATGAAGACTCCTGCACAGTTTGGCGACTCTGAGGGGTCCGGAATAGTGCTGCCGTCGGGACAGCCCCCCAGCACACCATCTTGAGCCTGATACAGCAAATCTGTTGAGTCGGCGGACAAATCACGGTCAGAGAGGACGGCCGGCTCACCATCACCTTCAGATCCTTCAGGAAGTTCACCTCCGTGGATGCAACCCACAAAGGCACGCTTCACCACGGGTTGAGCTCGGGTGGGTTTCGCACGCCGAGCCGTCTCGACGAGGTCGGTGCAGCTGTCCGACTCAGGGCCCGGCTCACCGATCCGGCCGATGAAGACGTGAATTCCGCCGAAGGGGACCCGGTATCCGTACTCAATTGAGCCGACATCAGGGCCCCAGTCTTCGTCGTCGACGTAGATCTTGCCGCGATGACTCTTGGTCATCCGGCCAACTGCATATCCCTTGAGCCCTTCGAAGCTGCCCTTCAAGAACTCAAATCCACCGTGCGCTGGCCCCACGGTGGGCGCCAATTGTCGTGGAATTGTCACGGCAGATGTCCTCTTGCAAGGACTTGATCGTGGAGCCATCGCAACTAGGAAGCTTAAAGGGGTTAATCGGGACAAAGGACATGCGAGGTTTATACTAGTTCAGCCCCTTACGGTGAAGGAAGGCCTACGTCTAGTTAGGTTTGGTATTGCTTGAGGTTTCGATGGCCAATGAGTGAGATACGCTATGCTCGGTTCTCGATTGGTTGTTTCGTGTCCTTAAGCCGCCGGTGGGTCGTCCCCTTATATACACGGGTTGACGCCCTGTAGCCTACAGAGTCCCGGCGGCTCATAAACAGTGTCCGGCTCGGTGACTAGTTACCTTTACCTTATGTTACAAGTCATGCCATCATGGCGGTTTGTCACTACGGGCCTTAAGCCTTATGAACCGTCATCCTTATGCTGGGTCTTGGGCTTCTTTCATGATGAGTCTTCTTTACATAGCCCGGCCCCTCACAGCCGGTTTACTCAAATAGTTATATCCCCAACAGGGCCCGCACCTGGCTCCTGAATCTGCAGCATGGCTCGATCTCCTCCTATGATGAGATGCGCGACCGCTTCGTCGCCAACTTCCAGGGCACTCGCGACCGCCCGCCGGCCGCGACCGATCTGCGCCGCATCAAGCAACAACCAGGGGAGACCCTCCAGAAGTACATCCAGCGCTTCAACAACACCCGCCTCAAGATCCCCAAGGTCACGAATGAGGCCATCATCTCCGCGTTCTGTGACGGCGTCCGTGATGTCAAGATGAAGGAAGAGCTCACCATCCACGAGGAGCTCTGCATGTCTCAGGAGCTGTTCAACCTGGCAACAAAGTGCGCAAGAGCTGAGGAGGGGCGCCTTTCCCTCTTTGAGCTGCCAGCCGCAGGCACAGAGGAGAAGAAAGCCAAGGCCAAGGACGTGAAGCGCAAGGAAGCGGTAGTGCTAGCTGCGGAGCCCGACACCAAACGGGGCAGAGATCAGCCCGAGTCATCCAGGAACAACCGACCGTTCTGCGCCTTCCACAACCTAAACACCCACAACACCAACGACTGCCAAGAGCTCCGAGCCCTACGCGAGGGACGCTACGGTCGACGCCCCGAGCGTGGCGACCGGGGCTACGACCGTGGAGGAGGACGAGGAGGCGGACGCTGGGACGACCGCGGCCCGTGCCAGGAATAGCGCGATAGGGCTCGTGAGGACCGCTGGCAGGACCATCCTCGCGAGGGGCCCTGGAGGGACTAGCCTCGTGAGGATCACCCCCAAGGCAACACCAGTTTTCCCCCACTGCCGCCACCAAGAAGGAACGACGACCATCATCAAGACGAGGGGGCTGGGGGCTTCTAGGAGCCGCATGCAATCGCCTGCATCTTGGGCGGCGCCCAGGCCCCAGCCTCTCAGCGCATCTTCAAACGATTCACTCGCGAGGTGAACGCGGTGCTCCCCAAGCTTGAGGTCGCGCGCCCGCTCAAGTGGTCCCAATATGCCATCACTTTCAACTCAGCAGATCAGCTCAAGTGCGCGGCCACCGTCGGCATCCTTCCGATGTTGTGTTCCCCAGTCATCAGCAATGTGCAGGTTACCAAGACTCTCATCAACGGCGGTGCAGGACTCAATGTCCTGTCCGTTGACACTTTCGATATCCTCCAAGTGCCATATGAGCATCTCCAGCCTACCAAACCTTTCTCGGGAGTGACCGACGGCTCCACCACACCGATAGGGCAGGTCCGCCTACGTGTCACCTTCGGCACACGCGAAAACTACCACACTAAGCTCATCGACTTCGACGTCGCGCACATCCGCCTGCCGTACAGCGCCATCCTTGGGTATCCGGCCCTGGGGAAGTTCATGGCGGTCACCCACCACGGCTACAACGTCCTCAAGATGCTTGGAAGTGGTGGGGTCATCACGGTCCCGTGTGAAGAAAGGGATGTGGTGTGCTCCCTCGAGCGCGCCTTCCAAGTTGCAGCAATCGACGACCCCGACAACAGAAGTGAGGGTCCTCCGGAGGCCATCCCCAAGAAGAAGCAGCCGCGCCGCGCAGAGCCTCAGGAGGATGGCCTCGCGGCAGGAGCCTCGTCAGGATCAGCGTCCATCCCAGGGGAGCCTCCCTCCATCGCATAGGAAGGCGCGCCCGGAGCCCTCCTCGGGCAGGGCTTGAGGTCTCTCTTCTGGAGGGCCTCAGACCTTGTCCACCTCACGAGGGAAGCGCTTGGGCACCACTTGGAGGCGTGCTACGCGGCATGTTTTCCTCAGGAGAACATCGGGCAAGGGGTGCCCGCCACTCAGGAGTTCATCGCCAAGACCACACAGGAACTGCAAGACGCAAGAGCCATGCACGGCGATAGCCGCTCACAGGGCACGGCTCACCACCCAGGCGAGGGTGCCGAGCTGCGTGTCTACATCGACATTCCAGGGCTCAACAGGGCCGCGTCTCATGAGCGCTTCTGGCCTTCATGTGTGGGCCGTTGCGGAGGCCCACCACACAGCTATGTTCGCATGCCCCTCAGCTTGCCGAGCATGGCGTTGGCCTATCAGCACGCCATGCGGCGCGACCTGGCGGCTCAAGAGGCCAGGTACCGCGTCGTCCTAGAGGGAATGGAGACGATCTTCAGGGAGCCTCCTGAGCCCCAGAGCCTCCCGAGACTCAGGGCTTTGGTGGCTCATGAGGAGTCGCTTCTTCGACGCACGCCTTCAGCTGCACCAACTCTGCTTCGTCTACAGAACCAGGTGACATCTTCCAAGCGTAAGCTGGGAGTGCCCCTTGGGCTGCATCATTCCCAGGCAGTGTGGGTCCGTCCCTACGGCATGTATCCTATTTGCTTATGTCTTTAGCTTACCTTGCTGGGGGCGCCCCTCGGGCTGCATCATCCCCAAGCCGCTCGGGCCGGACCCAGTGGCATGTATCTTCCTGCATTTACCCAAGCTGATTTGCCTTCCCTGCTTAACCTGCCTACGGTTATCGCCTGCTCGATTGCCATCCACCGCGGATACATTCACCTCGTGCAATTTGCTTGCGCGTTAAAAGGGGGGCTCCTGAGCATCGCTGAAAGATCGTCGATGTCGCCTAGAGGGGGGGGGGGTGAATAGGCGTTTTAAAATAATTACGGTTTAGGCTTGAACAAATGCGGAATAAACCTAGCGGTCAATTTGCCAAGCACAAAACCTAAAACGACTAGGCTCACCTATGTGCACCAACAACTTATGCTAAGCAAGATAAGCAACTATGTGATAGCAAGATATATGACAAGAAACAATATGGCTATCACAAAGTAAAGTGCATAAGTAAAGGGGCTCAGGAAAGAGATAACCGAGGCACGCGGAGACGACGATGTATCCCGAAGTTCACACCCTTGCGGATGCTAATCTCCGTTTGGAGTGGTGTGGAGGCACAATGCTCCCCAAGAAGTCACTAGGGCCACCATAATCTCCTCACGCCCTCGCACAATGCAAGATGCCGTGATTCCACTAAGGGACCCTTGAGGGCGGTCACCGAACCCGTACAAATGGCAACCCTTGGGGGCGGTCACCGAACCCGTACACTTTGGCAACCCTTGGGGGCGGTCACCGGTACCCGTCAAATTGCTCGGGGCAATCTCCACAACCTAATTGGAGACCCCGATGCTTGCCCGGAGCTTTTCACCACAATGATTGAGCTCCGAACAACACCAACCGTCTAGGGCGCCAAGGCACCCAAGAGGAACAAGCTCTAGGGTGCCCAAACACCCAAGAGTAAAAAGCTTCTCAACCTTCACTTCCATGTATCACCGTGGAGAACTCAAACCGATGCACCAAATGCAATGGCAAGGGCACACGGAGTGCCCACGTCCTTCTCTCTCAAATCCCACCGAAGCAACTAATGCTAGGGAGGAAAATGAGAGGAAGAACAAGAAGGAGAACACCAAGAACTCCAAGATCTAGATCCAAGGGGTTCCCCTCACATAGAGGAGAAAGTGATTGGTGGAAATGTGGATCTAGATCTCTTCTCTCTTTTCCCTCAAAAACTAGCAAGAATCCATGGAGGGATTGAGAGTTAGCAAGCTCGAAGAAGGTAAACAATGGGGGAAGAACACGAGCTCAAAAGATAAGGTTCATTGGGAAGAAGACCCCCTTTTATAGGAGGGTGGAAAATCCAACCGTTATGTGCTCAGCCCACACACGAGCGGTACTACCGCTTCACGAGCGGTACTACTGCTCAGGTGGAAGAAACAGGGAAAAGGAGCAACAAAACATGAACCTTGGGGCGGTAGTACCGCAGGAGACAGCTGTACTACCGCTGGGTTAAGCGGTACTACCGCTCCCTTCGGCGGTACTGCCGCGCAGAACGAAGGGGAAAGGGAAAGAGGGAACCGGGCGGTACTACCGTGGAGGAGTGGTACTGCCGCACTACCGCCGCAGCGAGGTACCGCGCAATCCGACACAGAAAAAGACCCCTCGAATCGACGCGGTAGGGACCTGGTAAGCCAACGGTAGTACTGCTGCGGAGTCACCGCCGGTACTACCGCTGCGGAGCGGTACTGCCTCTTGTGACTCCTCAGCGGTACTACCGCTGGGTACCACGGTACTACCGCTGGGACCCTGACAAAAACCACACTCAAGAAAACCAGAACTGCCATAACTTCTGCATATGAGCTCCGAATTGAGCAAACTCAAGCTTGTTGGAAACAAGACGACAAGTAGCATCAAAACAGCGAGGTAGGGGAGGTATGCCTAACAAAAAGAGGAGTGAAACCTCCAACCGAGAAGAACCGGCAAAACCTCCAACATCGAAAACATCATAGAAGAAGCATGTGAACTCCGTTTTCGATGAACTCGAGCTTGTCATCAAGATGACCATAAGCTCTAAGACTCTCAAAGAGAACCAAACAAGAACCAAGAAAGATGATGCAAGGATGCAACGGTTTGAGCTCTCAGTGAACGATACGATCAAGCTACTCATCGAGAGCCCCCCTTGATAGTACGGCAATTGATCCTATAACCCGGTCTCCCAACTACCATCATGAGACCGGTAAAATAAAAAAACCTATCAAGGGCAAACCTTTGCCTTGCACATGGTCCACTTGAGCTAGATGATGACGATCTTGACTCCCTCAAGTTGGACCACCTTTCTTGATTGTGTTGGCTCGATGAAGACTAGTTGATTGCTCCCCCATACTCCACTATGGGTGAGCCTTTCTTCCGCACATCTTCACAAGTCCATTGTCACCACAATGGACGGCAAGCTTCAAGCATTTGATCTCTTCGTGATGCTCCACTTGAACTTGCACCGCAACCTTTCTTGATTGTGTTGAATCGATGAAGACTAGTTGATTGCTCCCCCATACTCTACTATGGGCGAGCTACTCTTCCGCACATCTTCACAGGTCCATTGTGTTGGGTTTCGTAGTAATTTCAAAAAATTTCCTACGCACACGCAAGATCATGTGATGCATAGCAACGAGGGGAGAGTATTGTCTACGTACCCAACGCAGACCGACTGCGGAAGCGATGACACGACGTAGAGGAAGTAGTCGTGCGTCTTCTCGATCCAACCGATCAAGCACCGAAACTACGGCACCTCCGAGTTCGAGCACACGTTCAGCTCGATGACGATCCCCGGACTCCGATCCAGCAAAGTGCCGGGGAAGAGTTCCGTCAGCACGACGGCGTGGTGACGATCTTGATGAACTACAGCAGCAGGGCTTCGCCTAAACTCCGCTACAGTATTATCGAGGAATATGGTGGCTGGGGGCGCCGCACACGGCTAAGGAATAGATCACGTGGATCAACTTCTTGTGTCTTTGGTGCTAGCCCTGCCCCTCTATTTATATGTTGAGCCCCGGGGTCGAAACTTGGAGCAAAAGCCTCCTCAAAGTCGGTTTTGCCCGAAAGGCAAGAGTCCCACTCGGACTCCAGGACCAAACGCCACAATCCTTGGCGTCTGGCCCAGACGCCATGGGCCTCGGCGTCTGGCCCAGGGCCAGACGCCAGGGTCTCCGGCGTTTGGCCCCCTGGCCTCCGCAAGACTCCTTTTTGCACCGACCTAAAGCCTCATGGGCTTGACCCCTTGGCCTAACCATATCATCCAATATATGAATCTTTACGTCTCGACCATTTCGAGACTCCTCGTCATGTCCCCGATCTCATCCGGGACTCCGAACTCCTTCGGTACATCAAAACATGTAAACTCATAATATAACTGTCATCGTAATCTTAAGCGTGCGGACCCTACGGGTTCGAGAACAATGTAGACATGACCGAGACACGTCTCTGGTCAATAACCAATAGCGGGACCTGGATGCCCATATTGGCTCCTACATATTCTACGAAGATCTTTATCGGTCAGACCGCATAACAACATACGTTGTTCCCTTTATCATCGGTATGTTACTTGCCCGAGATTCGATCGTCGGTATCCAATACCTAGTTCAATCTCGTTACCGGCAAGTCTCTTTACTCGTTCCGTAATACATCATCTCACAACTAACATATTAGTTGTAATGCTTGCAAGGCTTATGTGATGTGTATTATCGAGAGGGCCCAGAGATACCTCTCCGACAATCGGAGTGACAAATCCTAATCTCGAAATACGCCAACCCAACATCGACCATTGGAGACACCTGTAGTACTCCTTTATAATCACCCATTTACGTTGTGACGTTTGGTAGTACCCAAAGTGTTCCTCCGGTAAACGGGAGTTGCATAATCTCATAGTCATAGGAACATGTATAAGTCATGAAGAAAGCAATAGCAACATACTAAACGATCGGGTGCTAAGCTAATGGAATGGGTCATGTCAATCAGATCATTCTACTAATGATGTGACCTCGTTAATCAAATAACAACTCATTGTTCATGGTTAGGAAACATAACCATCTTTGATTAACGAGCTAGTCAAGTAGAGGCATACTAGTGACACTTTGTTTGTCTATGTATTCACACATGTATTATGTTTCCGGTTAATACAATTCTAGCATGAATAATAAACATTTATCATGAAATAAGGAAATAAATAATAACTTTATTATTGTCTCTAGGGCATATTTCCTTCACCGGCCACCTCTCCTAGTCCTAATAGGACTAGGGGAAGGGGGGGCGCGCAGCCCATCTAGGGCAGCCCCTTCTCTTTTCCACTAAGGCCCACTATGGCCCAAATAGCTCCCGGGGGGTTCCGGTAACCCTCCCGGTATTCCGGTAAAATCCCGATTTCACCCGGAACACTTCCGATATCCAAATATAGGCTTCCAATATATCAATCTTTACGTCTCGACCATTTCGAGACTCCTCGTCATGTCCGTGATCACATCCGGGACTCCGAACAACCTTCGGTACATCAAAATGCATAAACTCATAATATAACTGTCATCGTAACCTTAAGCGTGCGGACCCTACGGGTTCGAGAACAATGTAGACATGACCGAGACACGTCTCTGGTCAATAACCAATAGCGGGACCTGGATGCCCATATTGGCTCCTACATATTCTACGAAGATCTTTATCAGTCAGACCGCATAACAACATACGTTGTTCCCTTTGTCATCGGTATGTTACTTGCCCGAGATTCGATCGTCGGTATCCAATACCTAGTTCAATCTCGTTACCGGCAAGTCTCTTTACTCGTTCCGTAACACATCATCTCACAATTAACATATTAGTTGTAATGCTTGCAAGGCTTATGTGATGTGTATTACCGAGAGGGCCCAGAGATACCTCTCCGACAATCGGAGTGACAAATCCTAATCTCGAAATACGCCAACCCAACATCGACCATTGGAGACACCTGTAGTACTCCTTTATAATCACCCAGTTACGTTGTGACGTTTGGTAGTACCCAAAGTGTTCCTCCGGTAAACGGGAGTTGCATAATCTCATAGTCATAGGAACATGTATAAGTCATGAAGAAAGCAATAGCAACATACTAAACGATCGGGTGCTAAGCTAATGGAATGGGTCATGTCAATCAGATCATTCTACTAATGATGTGACCTCGTTAATCAAATAACAACTCATTGTTCATGGTTAGGAAACATAACCATCTTTGATTAACGAGCTAGTCAAGTAGAGGCATACTAGTGACACTTTGTTTGTCTATGTATTCACACATGTATTATGTTTCCGGTAAATACAATTCTAGCATGAATAATAAACATTTATCATGATTATAAGGAAATAAATAATAACTTTATTATTGCCTCTAGGGCATATTTCCTCCAGTCTCCCACTTGCACTAGAGTCAATAATCTAGATTACACTGTAATGATTCTAACACCCATGGAGCCTTGGTGCTGATCATGTTTTGCTCGTGGAAGAGGCTTAGTCAACGGGTCTGCAACATTCAGATCCGTATGTATCTTGCAAATCTCTATGTCTCCCACCTGGACTAGATCCCGGATGGAGTTGAAGCGTCTCTTGATGTGTTTGGTCCTTTTGTGAAATCTGGATTCCTTTGCCAAGGCAATTGCACCAGTATTGTCACAAAAGATTTTCATTGGACCCGATGCGCTAGGTATGACACCTAGATCGGATATGAACTCCTTCATCCAGACTCCTTCATTTGCTGCTTCCGAAGCAGCTATGTATTCCGCTTCACATGTAGATCCCGCTACGACGCTTTGTTTAGAACTGCACCAACTGACAGCTCCACCGTTTAATGTAAACACGTATCCGGTTTGCGATTTAGAATCGTCCGGATCAGTGTCAAAGCTTGCATCAACGTAACCTTTTACGATGAGCTCTTTGTCACCTCCATATACGAGAAACATATCCTTAGTCCTTTTCAGGTATTTCTGGATGTTCTTGACCGCTGTCCAGTGATCCACTCCTGGATTACTTTGGTACCTCCCTGCTAAACTTATAGCAAGGCATACATCAGGTCTGGTACACAGCATTGCATACATGATAGATCCTATGGCTGATGCATAGGGAACATCTTTCATATTCTCTCTATCTTCTGCAGTGGTCGGGCATTGAGTCTTACTCAATTTCACACCTTGTAACACAGGCAAGAACCCTTTCTTCGCTTGATCCATTTTGAACTTCTTCAAAATTTTGTCAAGGTATGTGCTTTGTGAAAGTCCAATTAAGCGTTTTGATTTATCTCTATAGATCTTAATGCCTAATATGTAAGCAGCTTCACCGAGGTCTTTCATTGAAAAACTTTTATTCAAGTATCCCTTTATGCTATCCAGAAATTCTATATCATTTCCAATCAGTAATATGTCATCCACATATAATATCAGAAATGCTACAGAGCTCCCACTCACTTTCTTGTAAATACAGGCTTCTCCGAAAGTCTGTATAAAACCAAATGCTTTGATCACACTATCAAAACGTTTATTCCAACTCCGAGAGGCTTGCACCAGTCCATAAATGGATCGCTGGAGCTTGCACACTTTGTTAGCTCCCTTTGGATCGACAAAACCTTCCGGTTGCATCATATACAACTCTTCTTCCAGAAATCCATTCAGGAATGCAGTTTTGACATCCATCTGCCAAATTTCATAATCATAAAATGTGGCAATCGCTAACATGATTCGGACGGACTTAAGCATCGCTACGGGTGAGAAGGTCTCATCGTAGTCAATCCCTTGAACTTGCCGAAAACCTTTTGCGACAAGTCGAGCTTTGTAGACAGTAACATTACCATCAGCGTCAGTCTTCTTCTTAAAGATCCATTTATTCTCAATTGCTTGCCGATCATCGGGCAAGTCAACCAAAGTCCATACTTTGTTCTCATATATGGATCCATCTCAGATTTCATGGCTTCAAGCCACTTTGCGGAATCTGGGCTCACCATCGCTTCTTCATAGTTCGTAGGTTCATCATGATCTAGTAGCATGACTTCCAGAACAGGATTACCGTACCACTCTGGCGCGGATCTTACTCTGGTTGATCTACGAAGTTCAGTAGTATCTTGATCTGAAGTTTCATGATCATTATCATTGGCTTCCTCACTAACTGGTGTAGGTGTCACTGAAACAGTTTTCTGTGATGAACTACTTTCCAGTAAGGGAGCAGGTACAGTTACCTCGTCAAGTTCCACTTTCCTCCCACTCACTTCTTTCGAGAGAAACTCCTTCTCTAGAAATGATCCATTCTTAGCAACGAATGTCTTGCCTTCGGATCTGTGATAGAAGGTGTACCCAACAGTTTCCTTTGGGTATCCTATGAAGACACATTTCTCCGATTTGGGTTCGAGCTTATCAGGTTGAAGCTTTTTCACATAAGCATCGCAGCCCCAAACTTTAAGAAACGACAACTTTGGTTTCTTGCCAAACCACAGTTCATAAGGCGTCGTCTCAACGGATTTTGATGGTGCCCTATTTAACGTGAATGCGGCCGTCTCTAAAGCATAACCCCAAAATGATAGCGGTAAATCTGTAAGAGACATCATAGATCGCACCATATCTAGTAAAGTACGATTACGACGTTCGGACACACCATTGTGCTGTGGTGTTCCGGGTGGCGTGAGTTGTGAAACTATTCCACAGTTTTTCAAATGTACACCAAACTCGTAACTCAAATATTCTCCTCCACGATCAGATCGTAGAAACTTTATTTTCTTGTTACGATGATTTTCAACTTCACTCTGAAATTCTTTGAACTTTTCAAATGTTTCAGACTTATGCTTCATTAAGTAGATATATCCATATCTGCTCAAATCATCTGTGAAGGTGAGAAAATAACGATATCTGCCTCGAGCCTCAATATTCATCGGACCACATACATCGGTATGTATGATTTCCAACAAATCTGTTCCTCTCTCCATAGTACCGGAGACGGTTTTTTAGTCATCTTGCCCATGAGGCACGGTTCGCAAGTACCAAGTGATTCATAATCAAGTGGTTCCAAAAGTCCATCAGTATGGAGTTTCTTCATGCGCTTTATATCGATATGACCTAAACGACAGTGCCACAAATAAGTTGCACTTTCATTATCAACTCTGCATCTTTTGGTTTCAACATTATGAATATGTGTATTACTACTATCGAGATTTAATAAGAATAGACCACTCTTCAAGGGTGCATGACCATAAAAGATATTACTCATATAAATAGAACAACCATTATTCTCTGATTTAAATGAATAACCGTCTCGCATTAAACAAGATCCAGATATAATGTTCATGCTCAACGCTGGCACCAAATAACAATTACTTAGGTCTAATATTAATCCCGAAGGTAGATGTAGAGGTAGCGTGCCGACTGCGATCACATCGACTTTGGAACCGTTTCCCACGCGCATCGTCACCTCGTCCTTAGCCAATCTTCGCTTAATCCGTAGCCCCTGTTTCGAGTTGCAAATATTAGCAACAGAACCAGTATCAAATACCCAGGTGCTACTGCGAGCATTAGTAAGGTACACATCAATAACATGTATATCACATATACCTTTGTTCAACTTGCCATCCTTCTTATCCGCCAAATACTTGGGGCAATTCCGCTTCCAGTGACCAGTCTGCTTGCAGTAGAAGCACTCAGTTTCAGGCTTAGGTCCAGACTTGGGTTTCTTCTCTTGAGCAGCAACTGGCTTGCTGTTCTTCTTGAAGTTCCCTTTCTTCTTTCCTTTGCCCTTTTCCTTGAAACTAGTGGTTTTGTTAACCATCAACACTTGATGCTCCTTTTTGATTTCTACCTCCGCAGCTTTCAGCATTGCGAAGAGCTCGGGAATAGTCTTGTTCATCCCTTGCATATTATAGTTCATCACGAAGCTCTTGTAGCTTGGTGGCAGTGATTGGAGAATTCTGTCAATGACGCAATCATCCGGAAGATTAACTCCCAATTGAATCAAGTGATTATTATACCCAGACATTTTGAGTATATGCTCACTGACAGAACTGTTCTCCTCCATCTTGCAGCTATAGAACTTATTGGAGACTTCATATCTCTCAATTCGGGCATTTGCTTGAAATATTAACTTCAACTCCTGGAACATCTCATATGCTCCATGACGTTCAAAACGTCGTTGAAGTCCCGATTCTAAGCCGTAAAGCATGGCACACTGAACTATCGAGTAGTCATCAGCTTTGCTCTGCCAGACGTTCATAACATCTGGTGTTGCTCCAGCAGCAGGCCTGGCACCCAGCGGTGCTTCCAGGACGTAATTTTTCTGTGCAGCAATGAGGATAATCCTCAAGTTACGGACCCAGTCCGTGTAATTGCTACCATCATATTTCAACTTTGTTTTCTCAAGGAACGCATTAAAATTCAACGGAACAACAGCACGAGCCATCTATCAACATAAACAAGCAAGATACTATCAGGTACTAAGTTCATGATAAATTTAAGTTCAATTAATCATATTATTTAAGAACTCCCACTTAGATAGACATACGTCTAATCCTCTAAGTGATTACGTGATCCAAATCAACTAAACCATGACCGATCATCACGTGAGATGGAGTAGTTTTCAATGGTGAACATCGTTATGTTGATCATATCTACGATATGATTCACGCTCGACCTTTCGGTCTCCGTGTTCCGAGGCCATATCTGCATATGCTAGGCTCGTCAAGTTTAACCTGAGTATTCTACATGTGCAAAACTGGCTTGCACCCGTTGTAGATGGACGTAGAGCTTATCACACCCGATCATCACGTGGTGTCTGGGCACGACGAACTTTGGCAACGGTGCATACTCAGGGAGAACACTTCTTGATAATTTAGTGAGAGATCATCTTATAATGCTACCGTCAATCAAAGCAAGATAAGATGCATAAAAAGATAAACATCACATGCAATCAATATAAGTGATATGATATGGTCATCATCATCTTGTGCTTTGTGATCTCCATCTCCGAAGCACCGTCATGATCACCATCGTCACCGGCGCGACACCTTGATCTCCATCGTAGCATCGTTGTCGTCTCGCCAATCTTATGCTTCCACGACTATCACTACCGTTTAGTAATAAAGTAAAGCATTACATCGCGATTGCATTGCATACAATAAAGCGACAACCATATGGCTCCTGCCAGTTGCCGATAACTCGGTTACAAAACATGATCATCTCATACAATAAAATTCAGCATCATGCCTTGACCATATCACATCACAACATGCCCTGCAAAAACAAGTTAGACGTCATCTACTTTGTTGTTGCATGTTTTACGTGGCTGCTACGGGCTTAAGTAAGAACCAATCTCACCTACGCATCAAAACCACAACGATAGTTTGTCAAATAGACTCCGTTTTAACCTTCGCAAGGACCGGGCGTAGCCATACTTGGTTCAACTAAAGTTGGAGAGGCAGTCGCCCGCAAGCCATCTCTGTGCAAAGCACGTCGAGGGAACCGGTCTCGCGTAAGCGTACGCGTAAGGTTGGTCCGGGTCGTCTCGTCCAACAATACCGCCGAACCAAAGTATGACATGCTGGTAGGCAGTATGACTTGTATCGTCCACAACTCACTTGTGTTCTACTCGTGCATATAACATCAACATAAATAACCTGGCTCTGATACCACTGTTGGGTTTCGTAGTAATTTCAAAAATTTTCCTACGCACACGCAAGATCATGTGATGCATAGCAACGAGGGGAGAGTATTGTCTACGTACCCAACGCAGACCGACTGCGGAAGCGATGACACGACGTAGAGGAAGTAGTCGTGCGTCTTCTCGATCCAACCGATCAAGCACCGAAACTACGGCACCTCCGAGTTCGAGCACACGTTCAGCTCGATGACGATCCCCGGACTTCGATCCAGCAAAGTGCCGGGGAAGAGTTCCGTCAGCACGACGGCGTGGTGACGATCTTGATGAACTACAGCAGCAGGGCTTCGCCTAAACTCCGCTACAGTATTATCGAGGAATATGGTGGCTGGGGGCGCCGCACACGGCTAAGGAATAGATCACGTGGATCAACTTCTTGTGTCTTTGGTGCTAGCCCTGCCCCTCTATTTATATGTTGAGCCCCGGGGTCGAAACTTGGAGCAAAAGCCTCCTCAAAGTCGGTTTTGCCCGAAAGGCAAGAGTCCCACTCGGACTCCAGGACCAAACGCCACAATCCTTGGCGTCTGGCCCAGACGCCATGGGCCTCGGCGTCTGGCCCAGGGCCAGACGCCAGGGTCTCCGGCGTTTGGCCCCCTGGCCTCCGCAAGACTCCTTTTTGCACCGACCTAAAGCCTCATGGGCTTGACCCCTTGGCCTAACCATATCATCCAATATATGAATCTTTACGTCTCGACCATTTCGAGACTCCTCGTCATGTCCCCGATCTCATCCGGGACTCCGAACTCCTTCGGTACATCAAAACATGTAAACTCATAATATAACTGTCATCGTAACCTTAAGCGTGCGGACCCTACGGGTTCGAGAACAATGTAGACATGACCGAGACACGTCTCCGGTCAATAACCAATAGCGGGACCTGGATGCCCATATTGGCTCCTACATATTCTACGAAGATCTTTATCGGTCAGACCGCATAACAACATACGTTGTTCCCTTTATCATCGGTATGTTACTTGCCTGAGATTCGATCGTCGGTATCCAATACCTAGTTCAATCTCGTTACCGGCAAGTCTCTTTACTCGTTCCGTAATACATCATCTCACAACTAACATATTAGTTGTAATGCTTGCAAGGCTTATGTGATGTGTATTATCGAGAGGGCCCAGAGATACCTCTCCGACAATCGAAGTGACAAATCCTAATCTCGAAATACGCCAACCCAACATCGACCATTGGAGACACCTGTAGTACTCCTTTATAATCACCCAGTTACGTTGTGACGTTTGGTAGTACCCAAAGTGTTCCTCCGGTAAACGGGAGTTGCATAATCTCATAGTCATAGGAACATGTATAAGTCATGAAGAAAGCAATAGCAACATACTAAACGATCGGGTGCTAAGCTAATGGAATGGGTCATGTCAATCAGATCATTCTACTAATGATGTGACCTCGTTAATCAAATAACAACTCATTGTTCATGGTTAGGAAACATAACCATCTTTGATTAACGAGCTAGTCAAGTAGAGGCATACTAGTGACACTTTGTTTGTCTATGTATTCACACATGTATTATGTTTCCGGTAAATACAATTCTAGCATGAATAATAAACATTTATCATGATTATAAGGAAATAAATAATAACTTTATTATTGCCTCTAGGGCATATTTCCTTCACATTGTCACCACAAAGGACAACAAGCTTCAAGCATTTGATCTCTTCGTGGTGCTCCACTTGAACTTGCACACCCAGGGCCGGTCCTGAGATTTCAGGGGCCCGGGGCGAGTCTACAACTTTGGGGCCCTTAATACAAACATCATGACAAATCAGTATCATATACAAGATGTTTCCAATAAATGTCGTTGTCATTAACGAATTAACTATGTTCTTAGGGCCTCTTACATTTTTATTGTCGATGTTGATGCCAAAATTTTCTTCCGCTTCAATTTAGAAGTTTTCTTAGTTGGTTTCTTTTCCTCCACAACAAGTATCCCCAACTCATCATTTTCTCTTCCATTTTTTCAATCTACTCCCTCTGTAAACAAATATAAAATATTCTAACTGTTTTCTTATTAGGAAGTAGCATACATTTTAATGTATTTATTCACTCATTTCAGTTCGTATTTATTTACGAAGGGACTACTGGATAACATACATTGTAAACGACAATAATATATAGCACAAATTGTTAGGAAAAAATTGCATCGAAGGTTGAACGATGCATGTTATGCATCATGTAAATTACGTAAATTAGCAATATACGTATAGGAAATAGGGATTGATTGTATGGCATACCTTGAATCATACAGATCGGTGTCGCCTCATGGCGAACACTTGTCGAGTGCTCGGCGGCTCGGCTCGGCAATGGCACCGTGTTGACTGGAATCTGGCGGGACACTCTATGATGTGCGTGTGTGTTCAAGGCCCAAGGACAGGGTAGCGGAGTTCATCAGCGTATTGCCGCAGTCAGGGCCATGGAGTTAGATCGTCCAGCGCCTGCCTGACGACAACTCGCGATCGGGGCCCTGAACTACAGATCGTAGGAAAGAGCCAGAGACGCACGATTCAAAGAAAGAAATCGCTGATTAAGGAAAGAAAGAAACCGCTGATTGCCTGCGTTGGTTAGCTTTTTTAGGGACACCTGCGTTGGTTAGCTGCATGCGTGGCTGGGGTACATACGTTTTTAGGTGAGGATGGGCTACCTACGTAGCATACAGAATACCTGGCGCGGGGCCCCTGTATTTGGGGGGCCCGGGGCGGCCGCCCCCTCTACCCCCCTCAGGGCCGGCCCTGTGCACACCGCAACCTAACCCCACAAAGAACCCTCACGAAGACCATGGGTTAGTACACAAAGCGTAATTGACAATGCTTTCCATACCATGGGATCACTTGATCCCTCTCGGTACATCTTCTATGCTTTGTGGGTTGATCATCTTGATTCACTCTTTAACTTAGTCTTGATCAACCTCTCACAAGACCAATCTTTAGGTAATTCCTTGAGTAGCACCTTGGTCGACACAAACTCTCCTTGAAACCAACACATGTACTCCAAGAAAAGCCTATGGACAAAACCTTCAAATATAACTCAAGGCAACCATTAGTCCATAGAGATTGTCATCAATTACCAAAACCAAACATGGGGGCACCGCATGTTCTTTCAATCGCGACTCAGGAGCACTTACTGTCTCTCCAGCCCTCACCCCTTGGCCTTGACCACGGCATCGCGACCTGGCATACCAGCGGCGGCTGAGCTCGCTCGAGGGCCAGGGCCCGAGGACGTAGAGTGCTTGCACCTGACCGCCTTGCAGGAACACACAGTCACCAAGACTCAAGACCAGGCGCAACCCGCCTTGAGGTAGGGCCTCGTGAGTCCCGTGCTGGTTCACGAGTGCCCAGATACACCTAGTAGCCCTGCCGTGAAAGCCACGTGTCAGGGCGGGGCTGTACACGCCCCGGGGGCTCCTCCCAGAGGGCCCCCCCATCCCACGCACAAGTGGAAGCACCATGATCTGCGTTGGCCATCGACACTGCCGAGGAGCGGCTATGCTCGTGCACAAGTGGAAGCACTATGCTCCGCGCTGGTGATAAACAACTAAGGGCAGCCCCACGGTCGTACCAACCTCAGGGATCCCACAGCTCAGCGTCCGGCCTCACCGCAACGCCTCTCCTCGGGAGAGCCGCGCGAGGGGGCTGGGCACGGGGGTTTCGCTCAGGCCACACCCAACCGCACGCCACCCAACCAGGTCTCCCGGACCTGGGCGTCGCGCGCCCCTCCCGAGGCCTCGGCGAGGGCAGGTATGGAAATTCTTTGCGCGTCAAGGAGGACTCCTGAGCATCACGACTCAGGAGCCTAACTGGTCACGTAGCCCCTCACTCCTTGGTCCGTCCTGGTCTCCAGTCGGCCCAATGGCGGTTGAGGTATGCGCAGGGCCGGGCTCTGCCGACGTAAAGCATCAGACTATCCTCGTGAACTCTTCCTATAAGTTGTTTGCGTGTCAAGGGGGACTCCTGAGCATCGCGACTCAGGAGCCTAACTGGTCACGTAGCCCCTCACTCCTTGGTCCATCCTGATTTCCGGTCGGCCCAATGGCGGTTGAGGTATGTGTGGGGCCGGGCTCTGCCGACGCAGAACGCAAAGCAAATAGGAAGGAAATCGCAAAATCTTGAAGCAAATATTACAAACATATTGTCCTCACACATCGTCCTCATGATACCAAATGAAAAGTCTAAACGCCTCCCCGAGGCCTAATGCATGTTGCAGGAACGAAACTGGAGAGTAGCCGCAGGTCACCCTTGGACGCCGCCATCACCTGCGGAAGATGCTACCTCACGAGCAGCGTTGTCTTCGCCTTCACCACCAGCAACAGGATCGGCGACATCGCCGGACAGAGGAGCGGAGACAAAGCCGCGGAACTTCTCCAACAAGGTCTCCACCTGACCCTGCACAGCTGCGGCGGCGGCCTCGTATTGGTCTTCAACCACAGGGACCACGTCAACTCCCTTTCTTCCCTAACCATGGCCGCTTGAGCGCTAAGGGGGACCTCCTGAGCATTGCACCTTAGGGGCTCTTACTGGACCTCGGGCCGCACACCTCCTGGCCTTGACCACGGCACACGACCTGGCATACCAGCGACGGTTGTAGCCTTCCTGGGGACCGGGATCTGTCAGCGTAGAGCAACAAGCTATCGCGAGGAAAGAAAGGGGGGACCGAGCCTTAACGGGATGCGCGTTCATCAAATCTTCATAACAGGGAAGAAAAGCACAAAAGACATTACAGACCCTTACATGCCCCCACGGGGCGCTTCATGATTCTTCGAGGAAACAAAAGCTAAAATTGAGGAGGATCCTATCTACACCCCCGTGGCAGATGCCATCATCAACAGTGGGCCATGGGAGGCTGGCGCCAACCCCATCCAGATCAGCGGCGGCGGCGGCCGGACGCGGCAGCACTGCTCCGAGCGCGGCGAGAGCTCGAGGGCACGTAGCTGTCGTCGCTCGTCTCCGGAGTCTCGTAGAGCTCAGGAGAGCTGCTGGACTCCCAAGGGTTGCTGCTGCTGGAGTGGTCGCGAGCGGAGCCCGCATCAGCCTCACGCTCCTCTCCAGAGAAGCACTCCAGGCAGCGGCCCTCGGTGTCGAAGACCTTGAAGAAGAGCGTGGAGACGCCGTCGTACTCAAGATGGATCGCGAGGGCGCCCCACGTGCGGCAGACCCGCGCGATCTCGCCCCAGCCGCGGGTCATGAAGATCTTTCCGGAGGGGACCGCTTCGATCTCTGCTTCGGTCGCAGGAGCGCCGCAATCGACGTGCTGCAACTAGAGCTTGAGAGGCCCCCTCGGCGGCATCACGTCAGAGAAGAACCACGGGAAGCAGATCCAAGAGCTTGGCGGCATCGGCGCCCACAGCACCAGCTCACGCAAGGAGTCCGCGGCGTGGGTTCCGGGGGCAATGGCGCGC
Organism: Triticum dicoccoides; assembly: GCF_002162155.2. Taxonomy (NCBI): domain Eukaryota; kingdom Viridiplantae; phylum Streptophyta; class Magnoliopsida; order Poales; family Poaceae; genus Triticum; species Triticum dicoccoides. Next base: position 506,548,230 of record NC_041380.1, read on the forward strand.
GTCGCCACGGCACGGCGACCCCGAGCGCGGCGCCGGCGGCGCTGCTCGTCGCCCCGCCCTCCTGAGCCCACGGCTTGGGCATACAGGGGTAGTGGATACCCTAGAGGAGGCCGCTCGCACCAAGGCCTCGCCACCACCTGCATCGCCGCTTCTTCACGGCGGTGGATCGACCTCTTCTTCGGCGGGAGTTGCTCCGGGACTTCCCGGGAGGCTTTCCCCTTTTCTTCGGCGGAGAACCTTCTGATAGGCGCCATTCGTGCTAACAGTGGAGCGAGGAAGAAGAAGCAACAAGCGAGGAAGAGATGGGAGATGGGGGCTCCGCCCCCCATCCCATTTATAGCAAGAGAAGGCCAACCGGCACCTCCCACGACCGCAGGTGATGATGGTTTCCCTTGCATGACGCAGGGACTCGTCAAGTCATGCAGTCGCCGAGGCGGCGTGGGGAAGCAGAGACACCCACGACCAGTCAACCGCCATGTGTCAACCAAGGCCGCAGGCTTTGGGGGCCTGCAGTGCTCCGTTCTTGGCCCTTGGCTTCGCTGTGAAGCCAAGCTCGAGCGCACCTTGGGCCTGGGGGCTACTGTCGGCGTCCTGGGAATGGGGGTCTCCAGACTTTCCTGCCTGCGGGCTGCGGCGTGGCTGAGCCAGCAGGCCGTACGGCCCATCTTCATCAACAAGGCATCCAAGACTCTCGCGAGGGGCCAAGCCTCGCGAGGAGGATGACATGAGACCTCCTCTGGAGCGGCCTAGTCAGGCAGGCTCACGAGGAGCGGAGGTATCAAGGAGAGGCGAACCTCACGAGGCTCTCGTGACGTGAGCCATGACGATCGACACCAGGCGGGCGCCAGGCGGGCACCAGCATGCGTAGCATCCTTGTTTCCTCTTTGGTGCTAAGGAAACTAGCGCAGGCGAGGAGTACCAAGGCATGCAAAGGTTGCCATTTTGGTGCACCAAGACCAAGACCAGAAGGACGGCAAGACGGAGGTCATCGTGGAGCCCAAGATGGCATCACCACCAGAGCCTTTCGCAGGCGCAGACCACCTTTTGTCCGGATGGCTTGTACTAGCTGTCCCCCTTCAAATTAGCCCGCCGTTGTTGGCTCCCTTCCCGCTCAATATTTTGGAAGAGGACCAGGGCCTCTAAGTAGGACTAGCCACCATCAGGGGTGAGAGGTCGGCATCTTAGATCGCTCTCTCATCCACACAAGTTAGCCACGCACAAGAACACCTCAACCTCAGGAGGTTGTTCTTCCCCTTGTATGGTTCATCATCAGCCCAAGAGGCAATCCACCACCACCACACTGGAGTAGGGTGTTACACCACAACGGTTTCCCTAACCAGTATAAATCCTGTGTCTTTCTCTGTTGCGAGCTCGTCGAGTTCGTCCGCGAGATCTTAGCGAGCTAGGGCGTAGATCGGTACGAGGGGAAGACTTCGCGCGCACCCAGTGTTCGAACCTTAAGGGTTTGCCGGAACCCCACATCCGACACATTCATGGGAGCAAAAGCATTCATTGTGCACACAAATGTATTGTGAATATGATCAATGCAACCACGGTGCAAAATGATGTCGTAGTGAGACGGTTTATCAATAGCATGAATATGGCAATGGATGCTCAATATTATTATGCTATCATGCAATTGATGGTGGGCAATTTGATGATGATGTATAAATATGCCATCAAGGAAGATCACAACAAATTTGCTAAGGAAATGCACAAGCTCATATATCATGGATGACATGGGAATACAAGATGCAACAAGGCAATCATAATGTGAGTCGATCCATGCATAAGATGCAAATTTGTCATGTGTATGATATGTCATCGAGCATGACATGTGTGAGCACAATCAACAAATATGGAGGTGTTGGTGTACCAATGCTCGATGTCGTGGCATGAGTGGAGGTTCGAAGGTGCATCCAATAAGTCCGAGCGCTCCTCAACTTGAAGGTCCATAGAGCCAATCTCCCATGTCGCTCCTCCGTTCACGAGATGTATCCTGTAGACAACAAGAAGGAAACAACAATGAAAGAGTGACCCATCCAATATGCGTAATTGATGATGGCTCAAAGGGAAGGAGTTCACCTTTATGAGAATTTCGAAAATGTTGGTGTCGCACATCGTGTATGCCTTCACATAACCAAATTGTCTCATGACGGCACCGCCTTGTGGATCCTTCAAAATGAAAGAACATGACAAATACTCGGAAAAACAAATGAGGTTAGCGGAAATGCAAAACCTATCATTCGTATGGTAAAATACCCAACAAGTGTATGCATCATGCTCATCATAAGAAAGGACAAGGGAGCATTTCATAGTATGGAGGCATATGACGCGAGAACAACCAAATATAATATGCGCAATCAAGCAAGCATGCATCACAAGTAAAGTGTCCAAGTCCCCAAGATCAATAATCATATATGCAACAATTGGAGGCAACCGACAATGAACAAGATGTATCATGTGAGAATCATGAATATATATGTCATCAACCCAAGAAAGCGAGTAAGAAAGGAACATGGGTGATGCAACAAAGCAAGCAATCATAGCAATCAAGTGGTGTGAGCTAGTAGTGCAAAGATGCAACATACTAGGGGGAATCATGTCAAGCATGTCATGTGTGCAAATGGTGGTCATGAATAATGCACAGGACATATCACAAGCATGAAGGCAATGTATGAGCAAAATATCATCAATGTATTGGTGAGAGGCCATATGTAAATATCAATGGGACATCATGACTCTCCCAACACAACAAGCATCAATAGCATGAGGCACATGATAAACATGGCAATAGCAACAAGGATCTCCACCAAGCATGCAAATACACATAGGAGTAGCATAATGGTGAATCATGGGTAAATGCAAGCAAGGGTCACAATTGCATAACAAAATCATGTAAAGAGGCATAACATGCAAAGTGAACAAGATACAATGGGCATAATGTAACAAGTGATATATAGCCCATAGTTGTGTGAGAGCCAAGTATAAGAGATGTGCGTAGTCCTTGCGCGAAGGGAATGGTGGGAATGATAATCCACGGGATCCCAAATCGTCGTTGCTCTCAAGAGCTCTTTTTGTCAACTCTTGGGATTGAGAGGTTGACGAGTATACGGGAGTACCTATAGAAAACAAAGACAAAGGGAAAATTGTGTGTGCGTGGTATATGTACACATCATCCATCATGATGCGCACGTGCAAGTGTTGGTTAGCACAAAATAGCCAATGCTCAAATAAATGAGATGTGTGATATAGAAACATGTCATCCATCATGATAGGTTTGTTGTTATGTATGGCATAATGGAGACTCAAAGGATGTAATGCATCATGAGAAATATCTAGAGCATTGTTATGTGTGGAATGCATATGGTGTAAGCAATTATGAGAATCATGTAAAGTATGGAATGCATCAAAATATCCTAATATGTATGAGGAAACTATGGGGGTCTCCTCACGAGAATTAATGGAAACATCACATGGAGAATATTGACAACATCCAAAACAAAGCATATTTGGTTCTATGTGATCATGGCATGGCATAGTAGATGAATTGCGCAAATCATGTAAAGGAATCATGGCAATATCATCACATGAAAAACAAAAGCCAATGACCATCATCTCTTCATCTATGCCATAAATGCAAATGGGATTTATTTTAATGGGGCATGCATAGCTACTATGTTGAGATTGAAATGATGCAATATGGGATATCTCACTCATAGCATATGACAAGGTTAATGGATTGTCAAACATGGTGTGACCAAAAGAATTTTCACATGATATCCTATGGAGAGCATAACATCACAACTAGGCAACTCGACATGCTCGTCATCATATTCATCATAAATAGGTAAGTCATGACATGAGGAAGTCGCACTAGCATGAAGCAAGGGAATAGGTGTGTCAACATCATGCAAGCAATCATTCGTAAAATAGTCCACTAGTGGGACAAGAGAAGCACCATCACCTATGTTACCTTTGGAGCATCGCTCATGTGTTGTAGGTGAGGTGTCGAAGACCAAGTTGTGGTCATCTTCATCTTGATGGAACCATGTGGGGGTGCATCTTCTTCCACCATGGGCATCGTCGTCTCCATTGGAGGTATGGACTCGTCGAGGATAGGTATGTCGTCATGTAGGAGACCTAGCACCAAAGAAGAAAACACACTCGGAGTAGAGGTTAGGTTGTTAGAAATCATAGTGGCCTCACATGCTGTGTCAACTACCTCACCTAAGTGTTGTGGCTCACTCACTCCCGGTATGATGCTCTCACTCATATGGTTGGTGGAGTCACTCAAATGGCTCTCAACCTCACATAGGATGTGTGGCATGCTCTCATGTATGGGGCTAGTGGTGGTCACACTCATCCTCTCATAGGAAATGCACTCAATGTCATATATGGTGGTCGGAGAGATGTAGGTGCAAATGTCTCTAGGCTCAATCATGTCGTGGTCGTAGCTGTGGATGAAGGCCGAAGATGGCACATCATCACTCTCCTCCAAGACCAAAGATAGGGCCTCATGTGCGGTCGCGTAGCTTGACTCGGAGTATGAGTCCAATATGGGCGCCGTCTTCATGAAGTTGAAGAGGTTCATGCTCGCCGTCGTGGTCGAAGCGGATGGCCCTTGCTCGACCTTCTTGTCGTTGTCTTGTTGTAGGAGGCCCATATGATGTGGTACCTCGTAGCTCGTCTCCATGACCGAAGGGAATGTCCCATGCTTGGCCATCTTCCTTGGGGGGCTTTCAAAGATGGAAGTGTCACCCTCGCTCGTAGGTGGTCGCCTCGTTGGTGAAGATGTCGATGTAGGCGAACTCATGGGAAGTAGGCGAAGATGACGTACGTCCAAAGGCGAAGATGTCTTGATAGCACTTGGCGAAGATGCCGAAGTGGTGGTGGTAGTCATAGCTCCGTCTTGGTGGTGCTTGTCTCGCGGTCTTCTCTTGTGCTCATGATGTTTGGACTTGGCGTGAAGTAGGGCTTGTTGGGACTTGTGCATTTGCGCTCGTGGAGCATCATCATGATGATGGTGTCGTTGTCGTGCTTGAGCTCGATGGCGTTCACCGTTGTCATGCACATGATGCTTGGAGGTGACTTGCCCTTCATGACAATGTGAATCACGAATGTGATGGTGGTCGCCATGGAGATGTGGACGTGGACGACTTGCGCTTGCATCATTTTTGCACTCTAAAGACTTGTGACTTGAATGTCGCCGCCTTGAGGATGATGAAGGGGAAGAACAGTTGATCAACAAGGTCCGAATCTCCTCCATCCTTGCATATTGCTCCTCCTTTTGTGCGGAAAGCTTGTTGTCGATGTAGCCCTTTTCCTTGCTTCGGAGTGACGAATGTCGATGGAGAGGTTCTCGATGCGCTCTCGCAATCTTGATTGTGCGCCTTGCATTTGTCGTTGTAGATCAAAGATTGACGCTTTGGTGATGTAGTTGGTCACGCTGTCGTTGTTGTCGAAGACCGGAGATGAAATGCCTTGCCTATCCATCACAATACTCGAGCAAATATGAGTGGAGAAAGGAGAAGAACTATATCAAATGTACCTTGATCGATGTTGAAGATGGATCAATGATCACTCAATGATGTAACAAGGAAATAGCACAATTGGTACCAATTCTTGTCGGTTTCTCACACCTACACAAATAAGGCTTATGGTGGAGCTCGGTGAGGATAGTGGCACAAAAATTTGATGCAAAATGTTAGCAGGAGTCAATAATGTTGAAAGAGATTCACAAATTTACAAGTGAAACAAGTAGACCAATAGCAATGAATGGCACACGGAAACACACATACGATAGATAAATGGGGTCGTGCAACCAAGGAATGAGCTCAAAATGTGAAATCCACGGAAAACGCTCGTGTTGCACAACTCAAGAGAGACGCTAGCACGATTGCTCAATAGGCGGATACGACACTTGTGCACAACCTATAAGATGCAAAATGTATCAACTTTCTATCCCAAGTATGTTATGTATGTATGTTCCGGTGGTATGATCCAAGATGATCGGATATGACAATCTTATATGCAATGTGGTATGATGCTATGGCTATTGCTTACAAGCTTCTTTGCTCTTTATCTTTTTCTTAAAAGCTTATTCTTTTTTTGTATGGCCACTTTTGCACAATGCACAAACCAAGATAGCAATTGTATATAAGCGGGAACAAACTTGTGGCACAAGGGATGATATGATACCAATATGATATGGTATGTATGCAATGGAAGGTGAAGATCACTAATGTGCACAAGTAACGTTGCCGGCAATACTCAAAGGCTAGTCTCGATAGGCAAGTGACGCAAAATGGGCCAAGGGTTATCAATGCAATGGCAAGGGAATATACAATGGAGGGATACCACGATACCAAGATGATACTGTCGATGATGAGCGGCGGTGATCTTGATGGAGATACCAAGATGATGGAGACTCGTCCCTAAGTAGCCAAAACACCTTAGGAAACGGAAAAACCGTGAACTCAAAATCTCAAATGTCAAATGTCAAATGGTGGTAGCGGGAATGCGGTGGTGGTTGCGGAAGCTCAAATGGATTGCGGAAATGCAATGAAGGGTTATGCGAGTAGGCAATGCGGAAGTGGAGGGTTATTGGGTTATGTGAGTCGGAGTTGAAGGTCACTGTCCCTAAGTAGCTGAGACACTTTAGGAGACAAAACTCACAACTCAAACAAAATTGGGTTAAGTTCGGGTGGCAGAAGTGTATGATGGGCAAGCCTATGCGGAAGTGGTGGTGGTGGTTGATGAAGAAGCAATTGTCCCTAAGTAGCCGAAACACCTTAGGAGACTCGAATCACTACTCAAGCAACCACATATGCAATGGGGAACAAAATTGGTTAGGTTGCGGAAGTCGGTGGTGGTGTAGCGGATGATGGTGGAAGCCCTAGGCAAAGATGCCAAAGTTCACAAAATTTGATGAAGTCAAAAGATGTTGGTGGTATTTTTGTGGGAAGGGGGATGTCAAGAGCTTCAAAACGAGCTAAAGAACGTCAAAATCGGAGTTCAGATGAATTAGTCATGGCCGAAACAAAATTTCAACGAAGTCAGTTTTTACAGGTTACGGACGTCCGTAAAAGGACGGATGTCCGGGGGCCGGACGTCCAGGCTAGTCCTGGCCATGGGCAGCCCGGCCCGGTCGGCCCAACCCGACCCGGCCCGAAAAAGCCCGACCCGGCCCGGCCCGACCTTGTCCATGGGCCGGGCTCGGGCCTAGGTTTTGAGCCCGAAGCCCGGGCCGGGCCAGGCCCGGGCCCGTCGATTTTGCCATTTAAGGAAGAGGCCTGGCCCATGGCCCGAGGCCCGATAGGCTTTTAGTGTGATGGGTCGGGCTTGGGCCCGATTTTTAGGCCTGACGGCCGGGCTGGGCCGGGCTCGGGCCTGCGTTTTTTGCATCGGGCTTTGGTTGGCCCGGCCCGAGGAATGGTCGGGTATAGTCCGGGCAGACTCGGAAATCCGTAAATTTGGCTCGGGTTAGGGGGTTCCGGTCGTCCGGTAAGTTGCGAACGTCCAGTCGTCCCTGGGGCTCCGGACGTCCGTAAAACGCCGGTCGTCCGGTGGGTCGAGGTCAACGCAAAATTCGAGTTTCGGGACGTGATTTTGGGTGAAATTTGAGGATTTTGGGGTCAAAATTGAGGAGATTTCATGGATGAAAGATGTGGAAACTTGGGGAGATGCTAGATCCACTTGAAAACAAGCAAATCCATGGATCAAATCCAACAAAACTTCGTCAAACCAATAAATCATCAAAAATTAGGGCTATTTTTGGTGGGGATTTTCAAAATTGGGGAAGAACACAACAACATTAGGCTAGGAAATGAAGAGGGGAGGCTCCGAAATCGTGATCAACGTGGCTCATGATACCAAGATGATGTAGGGTGGAACCCTAAGTGGCCGATCTTTCACGAAAGGAGCGGATCTTGCGAAGAACACGAAGATCACGAGAGGAATCACGGGGGAAACACGAGGAGAAACACGAGAGAATCACTCAAACCAACAAGATTTAGTCACACATGTGCTAGATCCTTGAAACACAAAGAGATACACGATCCAAATCCAACAAAGGACAATACATAGGGTAACCGGTTCTTCTCCGTAAGGAGGTCTTGAATCCACGAGGGATCTTCCCGTGAGGGGTCTTGAATCCAAGATGGATCATCTCCGAAGAGGGGCCGCGGTCTCTCTTGTGGAGTAGATCCGTGATGGGTGAGCAAAGCTCTATCTCTAATGAGCTACTACTTTGCTAACCCTAACTAGGAGGTGGAGGAGTATATATAGTCTGGGGACACGAAGGGGTAAGTGGGGGATACATGGGCCTCGGGCCCGATCTTTGTGCACAGACAGGCGTCGGTCGTCCGATAGGGACCGCACGTTCGGTGGCTCGTGAGGGTCCGGTCGTCCGGTACTTGTCGGACGTCCGGCGTTTTGGCTCGGTTGAGGTGGCGCTGGATTTCCGGAGACGGTCGGACGTCCGATCGCTGGAGTGTGTCGGACGTCCGGTACTTGTCGGTCGTCCGGCCGTTGTAGCTTCCGTTGGCTGGCCCTTCTTGCTGGATGAGTGCCCACGCGTCGGACGTCCGGCATTGCCCGATCGTCCGATGGCTGAAGACTTCGGGCAGCTTCTTCTCTTGGTCCTTGTACTTGGCGTCCTCGCTAGCTCGTCCATTGGATGTGGTGGCTCCGTGGCTTTCCTCTAAGTACCTGATCATGCATAACACACACGTTGGAGGTAGTAGCCATGTCTCACATGTAGAAAGTGAAAGTTCGGAGAGGAGCGAGTTCACCTTGTGTTCAATGGCGTATGTTCAAGGTCTCGTCATATTTCCTCTTGAGGCTTGGAGAGTAGTCAGAGTGTGCATGAGGATGAACGTAGGATGCTCTGCATCAACAGTGAGCGACGGAATCACCCGAAGCTGCGAGCAGCACCACCACGACGGCCAGAGACGCACCTCGAGCAGTAGCTGTGATCTATCGTGGCACCACCACACGAGCGACTGCCATCCGACGCCACCGGAAGCTCGACCTTGGCCGGCCATGGCCGCCGGCACTATCTCCTTCATGCTACGATATCTGTTTGCAAAAATAGAGTTCTGCAACATGAACTTTGTTGCGAATTTTTTTCAGAAAAATGACCCCTGTTGCGGAAGATTCCGCAATTGATCTTTAATTTTTTTTGCAACAATACTTCTGTTGCAAGAAAATTCTGCAAGAAAATCTCTGTTGCAAAAATAAAAAAAGAAGTATAGAATCCTGTGATTACAACTAGGCAAAATTGGTTCTACTTGGCTCATGTTGTCCTGTCAAGTACGTAATCTTGGCCTTTTTATGTTGGCTAGCCACATGTGTAGATACCAAAGAACAATACAACTCTCCGGTGGACTGATCTAGCCGAGGACAAACAAGCTCAGTAAATTCATCATTTGTTTTATAGTTCACAATACATCTGACCTACCCGATAGAAACAAGCACAAGAAATTCATCAATTGTTATCCCACAAAAAAAAGAACCTCATCAATTGTTTTAAAATCTCATAGGCTCATAACTAAGGACAAACAGATATCCAATTACTTCAGATCACTATTCTATGACACATACCCAAGTCTTCTATAAGGAGCGATCCTTCCTATCCCGCATGTTACTTTATTGGTATTGTTCATTCCTATTAGGTGCATTATTTGGTCTCTACACACTAGGAATCTGAATTTGACAAGTGTAGGCATAAGAGGCACCATGAAACAGTGGGTAACTATAAATGTATCTTGACCTATCCAATTCACACAACCATCATGGCTCTCCACATTGACTATTTGTCCATCCGTACCATCGTGTGCATCATGCACACCTCAAAACAACAAAAAAGCATCTCCACATTACTATCCTACAAGGATACAACTTGCACAAGAAGCGTGTTCCACCTTTGTTGGGATTTATAAGTTTACAAGCTTAAGCATGAAGAACTGCTATGTGCTAAGCCAAGCGGGTATAGATTGTCATCAATCAAGAGTAACCACAACTAAACACGAAAACTATAGAGGTTCCTTTGGATAAAACTTATGAGAGAACACAGTCTAACTGGCTGGAAACTCTCTCTGATCAGTGATTGGGCACGATGTAGAGGTTGGTTTTCCTTCTACTTCTCCTTGGGTGAGAATTTTTCGAAGTGTAACCTTCCAGCGATCAGCTTTGAGGATGAAAATTGTCAGCTATCGGTACAACTGCAGGTTTCAATGTGAGCTTCTTACAAAGCAATCCCATCAGGTATGCATAATTAATAGGATCAATGACTACACAGAACATATGTCGTTACGAACCATCCTATGGAGAAAGCAGTTCGGTTGAGTGAGTGAAATGCAATGTTTTTGAGAAAGAATCTGAAAAGCCATGGCTGCTTAAACTTTTGTCATGTAAATTTTAAGTGCGAACCTAAGGGAAAAAGAACAAGAGTGTGTTCCACGTCTGTTTCCCAGAGTACCATCCTTATGCAAATTTTATTTAGTTGACTTATTTCATGGTATTTCTTTGAGAACTCGAATAGAATCGTTGGATGAAGAGTTACAGTCAAATTTTTAGCACAATCAATGGGAAAAAGGAAGTATCGGATTAGCCATAGAAAAGAAAAGCCAAGAGAAGATTAATAGTGCAATCTTCCAGAACAAGAGAAAACATTGTAACAGACATGCTCTCAAGCAAACTATAAATCAAATATTGCATTATGAAAGTGGGATAGTAAGTACCTTGGAAGTGGTTGTCCTCTGACTTAATTCCAAAAGTGTTTCTAGTGTCACGGATAATGATGCCACTTACACCTTCTCAAATTTGTTAATCTGTCAAAACCTATTTAGTAAAATTCTATAGTTTTATTATTTTAAAGCCGAGCCCGTCCCGTGGTTTCGTTCTAAAAGAAATCTATACAACAACTTAGTTGAGCTATTTGATGCAATCCAGGGCCGGCCCTGAGGGGGGGCAGAGGGGGCGGCCGCCCCGAGCCCCCCAAATACAGGGGCCCCGCGCCAGGTATTCTGTATGCTACGTAGGTAGCCCATCCTCACCTAAAAACGTATGTACCCCAGCCACGCATGCAACTAACCAACGCAGGTGTCCCTAAAAAAAGCTAACCAACGCAGGCAATCAGCGGTTTCTTTCTTTCCTTAATCAGCGATTTCTTTCTTTGAATCGTGCGTCTCTGGCTCTTTCCTACGATCTGTAGTTCAGGGCCCCGATCGCGAGTTGCCGTTAGGCAGGCGCTGGACGATCTAACTCCATGGCCCTGACTGCGGCATTACGCTGATGAACTCCGCTACCCTGTCCTTGGGCCTTGAACACACACACACACATCATAGAGTGTCCCGCCAGATTCCAGTCAACACGGTGCCATTGCCGAGCCGAGCCGCCGAGCACTCGACAAGCGTTCGCCATGAGGCGACACCGATCTGTATGATTCAAGGTATGCCATACAATCAATCCCTATTTCCTATACGTATATTGCTAATTTACGTAATTTACATGATGCATAGCATGCATCGTTCAACCTTCGATGCAATTTTTTTCCTAACAATTTGTGCTATATATTACTGTCGTTTACAATGTATGTTATCCAGTACTCCCTTCGTAAATAAATACGAACTGAAATGAGTGAATAAATACATTAAAATGTATGCTACTTCCTAATAAGAAAACAGTTAGAATATTTTATATTTGTTTACAGAGGGAGTAGATTGAAAAAATGGAAGAGAAAATGATGAGTTGGGGATACTTGTTGTGGAGGAAAAGAAACCAACTAAGAAAACTTCTAAATTGAAGCGGAAGAAAATTTTAGCATCAACATCGACGATAAAAATGTAAGAGGCCCTAAGAACATAGTTAATTTGTTAATGACAACGACATTTATTGGAAACATCTTGTATACGATACTGATTTGTCATGATGTTTGTATTAAGGGCCTCAAAGTTGTAGACTCGCCCCGGGCCCCTGAAATCTCAGGACCGGTCCTGATGCAATCAGACAACTATCAAATGGTAATTTAGTTCCCAATAAAACACATTTGAGACTATTGTAGTCGGGGAAGTGGCAGAAAGTGCAGGCCATTTTCGACTCTAGAGACGAGATTTAGGGTTTGTTTCCGTTTTCCTTCCGTTTCAGTTTCCTGCAGTAGCTCCTATGCTTTGATCTTGAAACTCAAGAGTGTCCGTTCCTATCGGTTCAGTTGGTGTTAGCCATGTTTTGAGTCGATACATGATAGAATACCACATGTACTATGTAACTACTAGTGGTAGCTAGGATTGGACTATGGTTCTATGAAAGGTGATTATAGGGTAGCTGTTGGAATTCAAGTTTGAACAATGCATAGAAGGAGAAAATTTCAAACATACTCTTTTGATCTGCAGAATTAAGGTACAAACGTATCTTTGCATATAAGACATTCTGGAGGAAAGTAAATCTATGACTGGTTTTATCAGGCCGAGATGAGGCATAACCTAATTAACATGCTAGAAATTTGTCCGGGTGTGAGTCTGAGTCGGAAGATGGTAACAACTAGGCAAAATTGGTTCTACTGAGCTCACTTTGTCTTGTCCATTAGATCCACTTCCTTTTCCTTTATTTCCAGAACCTTTATATTGATCAGATTGAGTAGGATTACATGATCTTAGCCCTTTTATGTTGGCTAGCCACATGTGTAGAGACCAAAGAACAATACCTGAAAAAACTTTTAAAAATATTATTTGTTTAAAGCTCTTGTGACCCAACCCAATAGACTGATCTAGCCAAGGACAAACACAAAACAAATTCATCATTTGTGTAAGGATCTCATGGGCTCTTACCCAAGCTCATAACCAAAGAATTCGTAGCTACTGACCCAACAAAGATCCGATGACTTCAAGTCACTAGCTGTACCGCATGTACCCAAGTGTCTATAAGGAGCGATCCTCCCTGTTCCTCATCTTACTTCTATGTATTGGTATTGTTCATTCCTTTTTGTCTCTGCATAGTAGCGATCTGAATCTGATAAGCGTAGGCATAAGAGGCACCAGGAACGGATGGATAACTGGCATGTGTGCATGACCTATAGAATTCACACATCCAGGATGCCTCGGCACATCACCTTTTTTCCCTACACTGGCCGATGTGTCATCCTTCTTCAGTCATTCTGTACACCATGCCCTCATGTCAACTTGTGGAACTGAGGCTGGTTTGCGCAGAGAAGATGATTGGCGTGCCTGGCCCTTGGTTCAGCAGGGGCGTCACAGACTGCTACGGAATGGTACACGACGGCGACGATTCATGCACCGAATGAGGGCGTCTAATAACAGCGCACAAAACCTCCTGCATCTATCTACTGTATAACTAATAGCGCAGCGTCTTCTTCCACGCCGGAGTCCTTCCCACGGCAAGGGATCCGCGGCAATCAGCTTCATCCCGCGCCGGTGCCGCCGCTCCGCCACAGCCCACAGATTATGGTTTCCTCGGCGCTGCAATACATGCCTGCTTGGCTAAGCTAGCAAGCGAGGCAACACGTTAGCAACGCGACACCCAAACTTTCACCCGGCCAGTAACATAAACCTCAACTGGTCACCTATGATTGATCAAAAAGAGATCTGATAAGGAGCTGCGATTGATCATGGTATGGTAGTTGCTATCCTACAAGGATGCAGCTTGCACAACAAGCGTGTTCGAATTAACCAAGGAATTTCTCAGTGTTGCGTCTTTGCTAGGTGTGAGAGGCTTACAATGTGGAGCAACAAGAACTGCCAGGTGCTAAGCAATGAAGGGATAGACTGACGTTAATCAACAGAAACAAAGACTAAACAAGAAAAACTGTGGGCAAAATTTGTCAGAAAACAGAGTCTAACAGGCTCGAAACTCTAACTGATCGGTGATTGCGCACACTGCAGACACTGGGTTTCCTTCAACTTCTCCTTTGGTGACAGTTTGTCACCGATCAGTGTCACCTTCCAGCAACCAGCTTGGAGGACGAAAACTGACCCAGCTTTCGGCACAACTGCAGGTTTCAAAGTGATCTTAGAAAGCAATGACATCAGGTCTACAGTAGTTCATACCAGAATTCATGACTGCAAACAACATTTACCCAAGTAAACAAATCCATTCAGTGCAGGACTACACAATACTGTTAATTGCTCAACGATGCAGGCAACACAGCCCAAGTCACCTTAACTAAAATTGAGGCAGTCTCGAGATTTAGCTGATGGCTGGTGTGTCCATTTAACTTAGCTTTGAAGGAACAATTGCGTTCAATATTATTGTTACAGCCTTCGTGATCAACCTTGAACTTCAAATTCATCAGCGTATCCCATGTGACAGCAATCACAAAGCTTCCTAAGCCACAGGACTCACTAATATTTCCACTGAAGAGCTGGAATTCTTTATTCATCTCCAGAAGAGCAATCGTAGAACTGAGAGATAAATCAAAGCCAGTCTGCACTTTTGATATGATAACTTGTACTGTGGCCTCAACTGAACTATGAACAAGTGCAAAAGACGTATCAACTGCACCACAATTTCCACCAATGCGAACCTCGTGCGGTCTCCACGACATGCGTAAACCGTCAAATTCTGAGATTCCATCAATCAGCTGTAAATCATCCTCTTCATTCTCCCCATTCTTGATCCTCATGTCAAACTCAAGTAGCACATCAAATATCAACAGGATGGCTCTCTTAGGGCCGTTCATTTCAATTAGAGAACCCTGCTGCACGATGATGGGATCATCCCTGCTACGATTGAAAACATAATTGAGTCTTAGATCAACTTCATCACGTGCTGCTATATATCCATATAACTGTATTGAGCCACTGTTGATAGGAGCTTTAGCTAACTTCATTGAAAAGATCTGCATCATGTTACGCGGTATATCGTATGCACGCGCTGGCTCCAACCGAGTCTCTGTACGGTCAGCGATATCAAAAAAGTAATTATGTTCCCAATAAGCCGCTCTCTTGTATATAGCACCATCACGGTGGCTGCTCCCTGAAATTATCGGCATGTAACATGTATCTTCAGTTAAACTAGTGTTTAACGTCTGGACACTGTCCTCTGCTGCATTATTAGTCTTCGTCTCATTCACGCCATGTATGGAGAACTGGCGCAGCCAATTCAGTGTACTCTTCTCAAGGAAAAGACGATCAAGATGTTGATTTCGTGGAGCATCTCCTCGCGCAAGTGCTGGAAACCAGCAGCGAGGCAGAGCAGAGGCAACCCTGCTGACGCTTCGAGTAATCGAGCGCGAGAGGATTTGCATCTCCACCGCCTCCAATCTCCCCTCTTATGCCTATACTTATCAAATTCAAATCGCTACTATGCAGAGACAAAATAATGCGCATACCCCTCCTCCGCCGCAAAATAGCCACCGCGCAGTCTCCAAAATCAGCTTTTGAGAAACTTCCCCCAAAATCAGTTCCCTGCAGAATCACCCAAAATCAGCTGTCGAGCTCTTTTCTAAGATTGTGGTCTGAGATTTATGGGATGAGTTGTCTGCTAAAATGTCTGTAATGTCCCTGAACTAAAACTGTGTGTTGAATTGCTAAAACTAAAACTGGGAATAGTTGTTTTGGACAATTTATGTCGAATATGAGCATGAAAACGAGCATACATCCATTCAGCCATCAAGCAAATCATCTACTCCTACCAAACAAACAAACATCCATCCATTTTTCCATGTACACTAGGAACAGAGACGAACAAGAAGGAATAGAGCTGCACCCAGAACAGAACAGAGAAGACAGAGAGGAGATGAGAGCTCAGCCTAGGCGACGGCCCGAGCAAACTCCGGCGAGGCGGCGTCGGGTGTCGAGGCCAACGGCCGGGGCGGAGCAGCGGCTGAGGGCCTCGAGGCGAGCAGGCGGGGCGAAGGAGTGGCCGGGGCGGAGCAACGGCTGCGGGCCTCGAAGCGAGCGGGCGGGGGAGAGCAGCGGGCTTCCGGCGAGCGGGAGGGGCGGGCTGTCGGGCGGCGGCGGCCCTGTAACCCTATCGCGAGCGCGAGTGGGGAGGTTGGGGATCGAGCGAAGGAGAGGGACGAGTCGTGCGACTCGTTTTTCTGGGCGCGGCCGGGCCGGCCACCGCCCACCAGTGGCAGTTCTCTGGTAATTTGCCTCTCAAATAGGGTTACCACCTTAAGTCGAAACGTTTTGAGCTTTTGATTTGAATCGCCACAAGCGAGGTCTCGAGACGATTTTCGATTGCACTACTGATTCCGGCGATTTTCAGATGATTTTGGATAATCAGATCCAGTTCTTTTGAGCTTTTGATTTTTCAGACCCAGATTGTTCAGAATCGAGTGAAAAGAAGTGGGCCGCACCAGGAACGGGTGGATAACTGACATGTGCACATGACCTATAGAATTCACACATCCAGCATGACTCGCCACATCGTCTATTTACCCTACACTGGTGGCTGGTTTGGGAAAATTTCAGCTGATACCGAAACTTTGGTGATGCCATGATACGGACTTCTCGGCCATTGAATCTTAGATTTGACGGGCATCTAAAGAGCTATTGTATCTGCGCATAATGTTAAGATTCACCGATGGCTTTTCTGCAAAATGTTCAGTAGCCTACCCCTAGTTCAGCAGGGGCGGCACAGACTGCTACACGACAGTCAGCGATTTACATACTGCATGAGGGCGCTTAATAACAGCACCAAGAACCTCTTGCGTCTATCTGCTGTATAACTTAGGCCCTGTTCGGCACTCCCTCAGCTCCGCAAAATACAAGGATTCGCCGAGTATCTCTTTGCCCACTCCATGATTTTTAACTACGGCTCCGGTCACTCCGGGAGCGAAGTCGTAAAGTGAAGAGCCTCCGAACATGGCCTGCAAATAGCGCAGCGTCTTCTTCCACGCTGGAGTCCTTCCCACGGCAAGGGATCCGCCGTGAGCAGCTTCATCCCGCGCCAGTGCCGCCGCTCCAGCCACAGCTCACAGGTTATGGTTTCCTCGGCGCTGCAATAAGACACGCCTGCTTGGCTGGGCTAGCGAGCGAGGCAACACGTTGGCAACGCGACACCCAAACTTTCACCCGACCCGTAATGCAAACCTCAACTGGTCACCTGTGATTGATCATTTTTTTTTCCGATAAAGACCTGCGATAAAGACCTAGTAGGATGCAGCTTGCACAAGAAGCGTGTTCGAATTTACTAAGGAACTTCTCAGCGTCGCGTCTTTGCCAGGAGTGGAGTGAGAGGCTTACAATGTGGAGCAACAAGAACTGCCAAGTGCTAGGCAATGAAGGGTTAGACTGACGTTAATCAACAGAAACAACAACCAAGCAAGAAAAACTGTAGTTGTTCTCTGGGCAAAATTTATCAGAAAACAGAGTCTAACAGGCTCGAAACTCTATCTGATCAGTGATTGCGCACGCTGCAGACGCTGGCTTTCCTTCAACTTCTCCTTTGGCGACAGTTTGTCGCCGATTAGTGTAACCTTCCAGCAATCAGCTTGGAGGACGAAAACTGACCCAGCTTTCGGCACAACTGCAGGTTTCAAAGTGAGCTTCTTAGAAAGCAATCCCATTAGGTCTACAGTAATTAACACTAGAATTCATGACTACAAACAACATAGTATAACGGCAAGAATCAGCCTATGGGGAGAACAGTTCCATTGAGCGAGTAAGATACAATGTTTTGAGCAAGAAGCTGAACAACCCTGTCCGCTTGTACTTCTGCCATGAAAATTTCAAGTGTGGACCTCACCAGAAAAACAAGTATGCGTTTCATTGCAGTCTCTTAGAGCACGGATCATATGGATAGAGAGTTACAGTAAAATTATTTAGCACGATCAATGGGAAAAGGAAGTATCATATTAGCAGTAGAAAGGAAAATCCAACACAAGATTGTAACAGCCCTATATTACCGAACAAAAAAATAAGATTGTAAAAGACATGCTCACAAGCAAACTATACATCACTTCATCCAAGCCTGTCCAAAGTATTGCATTACGAACTGGGATAGTAGGTACCTCGGAAGCGGTTGTCCTCTGATATAATTCCAAAAGTCTCTGCAGTGTCACGAATCATGATGCCACTTACACCTTGATATGAGGCTGCTTTGCATTGTGCCACTGCGAATGACCAAAAGAAAACACAAAAACAATGACAGGATCAATACAGGCAGTCTAATAACCCAGTATGCAACTATGCAAAGTATATGAATCACCTATTATAAGCGCCCCATGAAGATCTGCTGAAAGGAGGTTTTCCGACAATTGCTTTTTCCTATAAAGAAAACAGGGAATATCAATACCTCATACATTGTACTGAAAAGGCATAATAAAGGGTTAGCCCAAATCTGGGAAAGGTTAAACTGATTACATTTCTTGAATTTGATTGCCCAAAATTTCAAATTATTAATCTTTCAGAACTCTGTTTAGTATAATTCTATACAATAACAGCTTAATTAAGCTATTTTTGAGGCAATCAGATGAATACCAACAATCTGGTCCCTACACTCAATAAGTTTCCATACAAATATCTTTTTTGGCTGGGCTCGGTCTTACTAACAGCATCAAACCTGTGAGTTACTGTACTGTGAATATTAGTGAAAACAAACTGATAATTAAAGAGTAGTACAGTTGTACAAATATACCAATTCAATATATCAGTAGTTGGATCCTTCAAAAGTAGACACCAATTACAAAAGATCTAAAAACAATTAAGTCGTATATTTAAAAATAAGAGACAAATAACAGCAAAAGATCCAAAGACCAAATGCCTTTTCTTTTACAAATTGCAGTCTTTACCTCATAATTCAACAGTTGTTGTGCACATTACCAGAGTTTACAAATGTTTGCACATTATACTAGATTATGTACCAAAAAGTTGGGTTTTTACCAGGGCCTTAATTCTTATACTGACCCAATCTGTGAATTGATATCTCAGACCCAATCATGAGTGCCAGCATGCCACGTAAGTATGAGGTGACTTTACAAATATGGGTCCACCTATAGGAGTGACCCAGTTTACTTGTTTTCTGATAAGACATAGAAACTAGCACACTGATCTAAAGACATGTAACTAACATTTTTTTTCAAAAAGGAGGCAAAAGATTTGCCTCATATATTAATTAAGGAGAGAAGAGGTTTTACAAATATCCCACAAACACCACATGACAAGTACTCTTGCCATACAATTTTCCTTAGGTGTTTTGCCCCCGCGGTGGACCACAAATTGGCCTCGTTCAAGATGTTGGCTAGCAAGATTGGCGGTGGAGCGCTTGTGACGGAAAACACACGTGTTTCTCTCATTCCATATAGTCCAGGAGACAAGCATGGTGAAGGAGGCCAAGGCCTTTCTATCGGGGTTGCTCGTGTCGGATCTTTCGCCCAAGACAAACATGTAACTAACATTCACGGAGTTAATAACATCTCAAGCATGTTATTTATGACTAGTCCAGCCTACTTTGCCATCCTGTACGTATTTACGAGTCAAACAGTTCACATGTGTACACAAAGGGACATGATCTTGAGTCCACATATTTGGCCACGTAGGTAAGGAGCATTATTTTTTAAACATAATAATCTGGTACTATGTACAAACATTTGCAAATCCTCCTAATTTGCGCTACATGCGTTGAATTAAATGGTAAGAACAATGTATAAATTGCAAGCCTTTTTATCTTTCCTAGTAAAAGCAAATAGTGTGGAGATGTAAATGAGGCCTGAAAGTAACAGAAAGAAAAGACAGTGAGGGATCCATACGGAGTACTTTTTGTAAGCTCTCGCATATAGTCTTTCCACATTTCATGCATTGGCTTATAGAGGTCAAACCTG
Organism: Triticum dicoccoides; assembly: GCF_002162155.2. Lineage (NCBI taxonomy): Eukaryota > Viridiplantae > Streptophyta > Magnoliopsida > Poales > Poaceae > Triticum > Triticum dicoccoides. Next base: position 506,568,016 of record NC_041380.1, read on the forward strand.
GAAGAATAAGAATCACATGTAAAAACTGCATAAACTCCAAAGATACCCCATCTGGGGATTTTAGCAAGGATATAAATATTTCAGTCATATCATGAAAATGTGATGATAGGAGAAGAAAACTTATACTAAACCTGAACAAGGATTACCTGCGGAATGTATCATGTAAATCAAATGACCCACATTTCTTATGTTGCTTCAGTGACATGTGCCTTTTTGATCGCTTCGAGTGGATCAACAAAGATCGTGATTGTGCATCCACTAATATAGGACCCTTTTGAACATAGTTATCCAAAAGAATCCCTCTATCCAACTTTAACTTTTTCGATCCCTTGGAAATTTTCCCGGCTTCTCCACCTTTCTGAATTATATCATATATGACACTTTGAACTACGTCTGTGCTGTCGGGATCCTACACCAAAGTTCACCCAAAAAATATTAAAGGATATTTCAAACCATATAAAGTTAAATCTGAGACCATAACACATACCATGGGTACTTACCGCATAGTCATCTTGGGACAAATTTTCATGAAGAGCAAATGAAATCTCAGAGTATATAGGGTTGATTTCTCCACCTAAAAGGTCAAAAAAGCTATCAGTTAATTTCAGGACAAAGTCACATGCACACACACATATAGGTTTACCTGAGGAGGCAGAAGGCTTTTGTTGATGACTGGAGTTTCCTTGAGCTGAGAAGCAGCAGCAGCAGCAGTATAAGACAAATTGGGGACGTATATAAAATGTGCACTAATGAAATGGAGAATGGTGAACAAAAATAAAAACCTCTAAATGTAGGCAGCTGGCCAGAAGTTCGAGGAGTGGATTCAGGAGTTTTTCCTTTCCTCCGTGCATCAAACTTGGGCTTGGGGGTACTCTCTTTGTTCTTCGGGCACTTGGGCTGTTCATCTGGCAGCTTCTTAGCTTTAGCTGCTGCATACCGTTGTTGAATAGCTTCTAAGGTTCGTTTCTTCTGATCAGAAATAGTTGACATTGATCCTACGCCAGATCTGAGATTAAAGCAAGCTAAAAGCAGTGGTGGGGCCAGGAACAAATCATAGGGTGTGCCACCTTAAAAAAATCGACATCACACGAGTAATACGAAATTGACCAAACGAGCAATATAAATAGTTTAATCATGTCTCACAGCAATAGAGTTCACTATATATGTTTGAAATTTGCAACTACCAACTAGCTCTGAAGACTGAACATTGAAGTAGTATTGAAAGTCTGAAAGAGTGGTTTCTAATCACACTAATGGACTAACCAGGGAGCCATGATTAAAGCAAACCCCGGGCGAATTTTTTCCGTTAACATGGAAAAACTTTGGCACTTATAGCACCCCCAAAATATCCCATAACATTCCAGAAAAATACCTAGTTTGAAAAACATACAAAATAAAGCTCGATTTCTCAACAAATCTAGAATTTAACCCCCAGTGCTTAACAATCTAATAAGAAAAGAAAGTACAAGTCATCTAGACATGTGACAATCAGACAATGCATACACCAATTTCTATTTCTGCAAAATGAATCAATTCGAGTTCCATCAACAGATTACACATACTCACATAACACTGTATTCCATTTTAATTTCAGTTCAAAATTTAAATCATCTATGCACTGTGACAATCAGATAATGCATACATCAATTCACCAAAGACAAAACTACCAGCAAGAAAATTACCAGCGAGAGGAGGGGCGCCGCGGCAGCAGTAGGCACCAACAGGCCACACAGTAAGTAACACACAGCTGGTGGCGAAAGAATCACGGGGCCGGGGCGCAGCGGAGGAGGCCGTTGTCGGCTGCTCTGCTCGTTCAGCCGTTCAGGTCTTCAAGGTGTCACTGCTCTCCAGATGTAATGGACAAGACGGCAAGACTGCTCGGAGTTCTCACCGGAGGTTGCCAGGCACCGGCGCTCCGCGGGCCGCCGCCGAGCGAGGGTGAGGACGGGGGATGGGGACAGGCGAGCAAGAGCAAAGGGAGGGGTATCGAGCCGCCGGGACCCGGGGCAGTAGTGGAGGCGGGAGGCGGGGCAGCCGGTGGTGAGGACGGAGGGTGGGACTGGGGAGCAAGGGGAGGTGCGAGGCGGCCAGGCGGGGCGCCCGTCGTGGAGACGGCGGCGGAGGGGGCGGCGTTCGACAGGGCACGGCCGCACGGTGACGGTCTGACGAGCCGCCAGGGCTAATAGGAATCGCCTACAGACGACGACAAGCGGGCCGGCCCATTAGTGCCGTTTTTTCGTTGCGCGCTGTACGTTCACTCTGCTCAGTTTTCTTCCGGTTCTTTGATTTTTCATCATCTGTTTTCTTCCGTTTTGCCTTTTTATTTTACTTCTGGTTTTCTCATTGTTTTTATTTTGGAAAACGTTTATTCTAAGCGATGCGGAACCATGCTGTGGTAAGCAGTGGGCTGCCCATCTTGCTATGAGCAGTGGGGCTTCCTCACTGGCGACGCCTGCTTCAGAGCAAAACGGGAAGGGAGGTATGTCCTTGTGGAAAGTGTGGTGTTGCAACCGATGACGTACAATGACAGCAAAATTTTGGCGCTGACGTCACTGTCGCATCTCCCGCTTCATCTCAGCGACGATGTTGCTATGGAGTTTCGTCAGAGTTGCAATGAGCTTTGCCAGAGTCGTCGGTGCTGCGTTGGCGTTTAGCTGGAGTTGTCGGTGCTACATCGGAGCTCCGCCGGGGCTGCAATGGAGTTTCGCCAGACATCGATGGTGCTGCCATGAGAGCTACAAGCTTTTGTCGGATGCCATAGTGTTGTATTAAAGCCGCCACGCGCTGAATGATGTTGTGGCCTTGTTACGATCGTATGGCCACCAGCACACAAATCTGACGGTTGGTTAGGCGGATGACTCAGCCGTCTTTTATTTTTTGTTTTTTCTTTCTTCATTATACTTCGATTTTTTTTTGTTTCCTTCTTGGTTTTCTTTGTTTTTTCTTTGCTTTAATTTCTGTTTATTTGTCGGTTATTGTTGTGTTATTTGTTAATACACGTCTACTTTTTTCTCAGTACATAATGTATATTTTTAGAGCACTTGTTAAAAAAATGGTACACATTGGACATTTTTCAAATACATGGTCTACAATTATTTAAAAATACATCTTTTGAACACTTTTTCAAATACACAATAACATTTTTGAAATACACATTGCACATTTTTAAACATCTCATAGACATTTCTTAGAAACACATGATTTTTTTAGTGTCACATACATTTTTAATGAAAATAAACTTTTTTTACCTAAACGGACATTTTTTTACATTGTACCACCTCCGTTTCATAATAAGTGCTGTTGCTTTAGCATGGGTGGGGTAGTACATTTAAAAAAAATGTCATGAACGTTTTGTTGAAATGGCGGAATATTTTCATAAAATGTCACATACAATTTATTAGTGGTTCAAAACATTCCTTCACATTACGCAAACATTATTTTTACGTTGTATACACATTTTTATGAAAAATGCATATATTTTTTGAAAATGCGGGGATTTTTTTTGTTTTCACGAACATTTTCTTGAATGTTACCAACATTTCTTGAAACTGCGCTAACAATTATTGTATACAATGTTAAAAAATTTAAACTTTATAGTTTTAAATTTCTTAAGTAAAATTAAGTTCTTGAAATATATGCATTTAAAATATAAATAAAAGAAAAAATTGAATGACGACAGCATGCCGAGCCATTCTACTGGGCTGGCGTCCTGTAGGCGAGGCAGTCCTGCAGTCTGACGGGCTAGAATTTTTTTTCTCGAATGCGCACAAGCATGCGCATCATATATATAAGAAAGAATGGGGGTAAAGAGCTCCAATACAGCGTTATGGGCAAACTCGCCCAATCCACCTAGATTACAAAAGCGGACTACTCATGATCTACCCACCGCGCCAAACTACCAAAGAAATCACTCATATCACCTTTAAGGAGACCGGCTGCAGCCCACGCCTTACCCTCCTCCAAGATTCTAGTACCGATGCGTGTGGACGAGGGCGACTCACCATCAAACACAATACCATTCCTATGCTTCCATAACTCCCAACAGACTAGCACCAAGATCGTGCGGTGGTCTTGCAGCCGCCCATCCGCGCTGAACTTGCTCTGGCACCAAGTCACCAAGGTGTCGACCGTGATGGGCACCCAGTCAGGTCTACCAAGAGCCGTGCAAACCTCATGCCACACCATCCTAGCAAAGACACATCCCAACAAGATATGATTGATAGTCTCTTCACTTTGATTGCAAAACGGACACGAGTCCTAGTGTGGTAGTCCTCTCCGAGCCAGTCTGTCGGAGGTCCAGCATCTGTTCCGCAAAGCCAACCAAGAGAAAAAGCGACATCGCCGTGGTGCCCTTGACCTCCAAGAGAAATCCGTTGTTGGGCTGACCACCCTTCCTACGAACTTGGCTGCATAAGCCGATTGAACAGAGAAAGTTCCATTGCTCTCCCAAGCCCAAGAGAGCATGTCCGGGGAGTCGGGTTGTAGTTGAATGATGGCCACCCGATGCCAGAGGTTCACATACTCGCGCAGCTCCTCCAAGTCAAGATCTGGGTTAATATCCAAAGGCCATGAGCCCTCCTGAATAGCCGTATGCACCGACATGCTGTAGCGCTTCCTCGGCGGCACCTTAGCATAGACCTTTAGGGCGAGATCCTAGATCCTAGACCCGTCCAGCCAGCGGTCTTCTCAAAAGAATGTACTCGAGCCATCACCCAACTTAGTGTGCGCGCCCGAGCGGAATAGTTGTAGGGACTCCGTCGGAACAGAGATGTCAAACTCGTTCCATGGTCTTAAGGCATCAGCACGGCGCAGCCAAGGCCACCTCGCCTGCATAGCTATGTTCAACCATTTCAAGTCTGGAACTCCCAATCCACCTGCCCATTTAGGCGTGCATACAATATCCCACGCAACAGAGCACTGTCCACCGTTAGCCTCCGCTTTTGCACACCAGAGGAAACCTCTGATGATCTTGTTCATCGCTTTAATTGTCTTGGTCGGCAGATCCAGAGCCATCATGGCATGAATGGGAATGGCACAGAGAACCGCCTGCACAAGCAGAAGTCTTCCACTCTTGGGCATGGCGGAACCTTGCCATGTGGGGAGGCGTCCCGCCAGCTGGTCAACCAGGTACTGCAGCTGCGCATGAGTCTGCTTCCGAATGGTGAGGGGTAGCCCTAAGTATTTGCATGGGAAGTGGCTGAATGGGAAACCCAGTATTTGCCCCACCAACATCTTCTGATCGTCCGAGCAACGAATAGCGAAGGCCGCGCTCTTGTTATGGTTTACCCGAAGTCCAGAAGCCACGCCAAAAGCCTCAAAGATGTCAGCCGTGACTGACAATTCCAAACAGCCCGGCTTGACGAAGAGCATCACATCGTCCGCGAAGATGGATATTCTCTGCTTCAGCCCAACTCTTGCCAGCGGGGAAAGTAAGCGGCGAGAAGCAGCCAGCTCAAATAACTTATGCAGAGGCTCCATGATCAAGATGAAGAGCAAGGGAGACACCGGATCGCCTTGGCGTAATCCACAGCAGTTAAGAATATCTTTACCAGGCACTCCATTTATCAAGACCCGTCTCGCCGCCGTGCCTAGTAGACCAATAATCCAAGAGATCCATCTCTGACCAAACCCCAACCGGGTAAGAACCTCAATCAAGAAAGGCCATTAAACAGTATCAAATGCCTTAGTGATGTCCAGCTTGAGCATTACCGCCAGATCTCCCAACGCATATAGCCTCCGCGTCGTGCATTGGACTAACATGAAATTGTCATGCAAAGATCTCCCTTTCACGAACGCGCTCTGATGCACACCCACCAGTCTAGGAAGGTCTTCCGCCAACCTGATCGCCAAGACTTTGTCAAATAGCTTAATAGCTCCATGAACAAGGTTAACCGGGCGAAAATCCTTAATGTCCACAACCCCATCCACCTTCGGGAGCAATGATATGAGCGCTTTATTAATCACCTGCAGGCCTCGCATATCACCAAGATAGAACGTGTGGAACGCGCGCATTATATCCTCCTTAATGATACCCCAACATGAGGCATAAAATCTCCCAGTAAATCCATCCGGCCCAGGGGCCTTATCCAAAGGCATAGACTTAACAGTCCGCTCCACTTCCTCTGCCGTAAAAGGAAGCTCAAGGTGCGAGAGGTCTAGAGTGGGGAGGTCCAAAGCATCAAGATTAATGGTGTGCGCCCGCTGGGTGGGAGTGCCCAACAGATTGTCGTAGTAGCCATCCACCATTGCAACAATGTTTTCCTGCCCCAAGAAAGTCTCTCCATCCTTCGTTAGCCGAGTCATATAATTCTTCCTTGTTCGGTGCCTCGCATGACGATGAAAAAACTCCGTGTTCGCGTCACCATCTTTGAGGAAGATCATCCTAGATCTTTGCCGGGCTATCGTCCTTTGCAGCGAGCATAGACCGAGGAGCTTGCGTTTTAGAGTACGACGGAGAGTTACTTCCTCGACGGAGAGTATCCTAGTCTCGGATGCCAAGTCCAAACGATAGAATCAGCTCCATTGCCACCCCAACCTGAAGATTTACATTACCGATCCACTTGTCACTCCACCTCTGCAGGGCTTTGGCCATAGCCCCTAGCTTAAGGTGCAAAACCACATAGGGGTTGCCCAAAGAAGGGATCGAACCCCAAGCTGCCTGAACGATATCCATGAAGCCGTCCACTTTAGGCCAAAAAACTTCAAAACGGAAGCGACGGCCAACCTTCCACTCGGTGTTAAGCTCAAGGAGCAGGGGGCAATGATCTGAAATGGACGAACCCAAGGCTCCTAGAAAGCATGAGGGATGAAGGTCATCCCAGTCATTCGTCGAAAGAACATGGTCGATTTTCTCCAAAGTAGACAGCTGCCGTTCATTGGACCAAGTATATCTTCTTCCGTTGAGGTACACCTCCTTGAGCTCAAGCCTATTAAGCGTGGACCGAAACTGAGACATGATCCTCCTGTTAATTGCTTGGTTGTTCTTATCCTCGGGGTTTAAGATGAGGTTGAAATCCCCAACTATGGACCAAGGGCCAGCATGGAGATCACGTATCTCACAAAGTTCCTCCATGAACGCAACCTTGTCCGCATCAAGGTGAGGGCCGTATACCCCAGTGAGCCACCAATGAGACCCATCGTGCGGCTTGACCAGCACTGTTAAGGTGTTATACGTATAGTGTGGGTTGGACAATGCCACTTGTGTGGCATCCCAAGCCAATATGATGCCGCCACGCGTGCCAGCAGCCGGCAAATAAAAGAAGTCCTCAAATCTATTACCCATACAGTGAAGAATTACGTCCAGAGTTACAACTTCGAGCTTCGATTCCTGAAAGCAGACTACCGATGGTTTGGCCGCCACTACTACTTGATAGACTGCCATCCTTCTCGCCGGAGTATTCAAGCCCCGGACATTCCACACAAGCACTTTATTTGGTTGTGCATCCATAAGAAACACATCCACAAAGTCCACCAAAGCCAGCAAGATCATGCCGCACCTACCACACCGGCGGGCTGCTCCTGTAGCGGAGCTGCAGGGGGCTCCCAGCCAAAGAGGGCCAAGATAGCAGCGATGTGGCTATCCGAAAGAGGCTGTGAGAATAACTCCACATATGCCTTGAGCGCTTCATCTCCAATAGTCTCCCCTTCGTTGGCCAAGCACAGCTTCCTGATGATGGCCTGCTGCTGCTTGGATGCAGTCGAGCCCCTGCCCATTCTTTTAGCAAGCCGCATGCTTCTTCTAGGTGTAGCATCCAGGTTCCTCTTGGTCCTGGGTCTTCTCTGCCTGTTCGCCGATGGCCTCCGTCCCAGAGGGGTGGGCAGAATAGGGTTTGGCGAACCCCTGATCTGGGAGGCAAAGCCCTAGGCCTCCAGATCCATCTCCGCGTCGAACCCAACCTCCAGGGAGCCGGGCGTTGGTGCAGCCAGCACATGCAACTCATCCCGCAAAGATCTGCATGAGAGCGCCGAAAGGCTCACCATGCACGTAGGCACATCACCCCTGCATGCATGCCGCTGAGTGGGATCACGCATGTCGCCACACGCGTCGCTCTCCCATGGGCTAACGGGATCCTGTTCCCACTCACCACCCGAGGAAGAGCAATCCTCGTTGGGCTGTAAGCCTGTATGGGTTTTTTAGGCTGGTTTTTTTCTTTTGCTATATACGCCCCCTGTTCACCAATATAGGACATTTTAAACTCAACATACAAGTTTCCAAAACGTCTTATATTATGAACATATGAAGTATTTGTTGGGGAGCGTAGCAGAATTTAAAATTTTCTATGCATCACCAAGAGCAATCTATGGAGTTATCTAGCAACGAGGGAAAGGGGAGTGCATCTACATACCCTTGTAGATCACGAGCGGAAGCGTTCAAGAGAACAGGGTTGATGGAGTCGTACTCGTCGTGATCCAAATCACCGATGACCGAGCGCCGAACGGACGACACCTCCGAGTTCAACACACGTATGGTTGGGAAGACGTCTCCTCCTTCTTGATCCAGCAAGGGGGAAGGAGAGGTTGATGGAGATCCAGCAGCACGACGGCGTGGTGGTGGAAGCAATGGTGATCTCGGCAGGGCTTCGCCAAGCTCGGCGAGAGGGAGAGGTGTCACGAGAGGGAGAGGGAGGCGCCAGGGGCTAGGGTGCACATCCCTCCCTCCCCCTCTTTATATAGGGGTCCAGGGGGGTGCCGGCCCCTCTAGATCCCATCTAGATGGGGGCGGCGGCCAAGGGGGGTGGCTTGCCCCCCAAGCCAAGTGGGCCGCCGCCCACCCCTAGGGTTTCCAACCCTAGGCGCAGGGGAAGGCCCAAGGGGGGCGCACCAGCCCATCAGGGGCTGGTTCCCCTCCCACTTCAGCCCATGGGACCCTCCGAGATAGGTGGCCCCACCCGGTGGACCCCCTGGACCCTTCCGGTGGTCCCGGTACAATACCGGTGACCCCGAAACTTTCCCGGTAGCCGAAACTGGACTTCCTATATACTATTCTTCACCTCCGGACCATTCCGGAACTCCTCATGACGTTCGGGATCTCATCTGGGACTTTCGCTTTGCCACATACTAATATCTCAACAACCCTAGCGTCACCGAAACTTAAGTGTGTAAACCCTACGGGTTCGGGAGACACGCAGACATGACCGAGACGACTCTCCGGTCAATAACCAACAGCGGGATCTAGATACTCATGTTGGCTCCCACATGCTCCTCGATGATCTCATCGGATGAACCACGATGTCGAGGATTCAATCAATCCTGTATACAATTCCCTTTGTCAATCGGTACGTTACTCGCCCGAGACTCGATCGTCGGTATCCCAATACCTCGTTCAATCTCGTTACCGGCAAGTCACTTTACTCGTACCGTAATGCATGATCTCGTGATCAACCACTTGGTCACATTGAGCTCATTATGATGATGCATTACCGAGTGGGCCCAGAGATACCTCTCCGTCATACGGAGTGACAAATCCCAGTCTCAATTTGTGCCAACCCAACAGACACTTTCGAAGATACCCATAGTGCACCTTTATAGTCACCCAGTTACGTTGTGACGTTTGGCACACCCAAAGCACTCCTACGGTATCCGGGAGTTGCACAATCTCATGGTCTAAGGAAATGATACTTGACATTCGGAAAAGCTCTAGCAAACGAACTACACGATCTTTGAGCTATGCTTAGGATTGAGTCTTGTCCATCACATCATTCTCCTAATGATGTGATCCCGTTATCAATGACATCTAATGTCCATAGTCAGGAAACCATGACTATCTTTTGATCAACGAGCTAGTCAACTAGAGGCTCACTAGGGATGTGTTGTGGTCTATGTATTCACACATGTATTACGATTTCCGGATAACACAATTATAGCATGAACAATAGACAATTATCATGAACAAGGAAATATAATAATAACCATTTTATTATTGCCTATAGGGCATATTTCCAACAGTCTCCCACTTGCACTAGAGTCAATAATCTAGTTACATTGTGATGAATCGAACACCCATAGAGTTCTGGTGTTGATCATGTTTTGCTCTAGGGAGAGGTTTAGTCAATGGATCTGCTACATTCAGGTCCGTATGTACTTTACAAATATTTATGTCTCCATTTTGAACACTTTCATGAATGGAGTTGAAGCGACGCTTGATATGCCTGGTCTTCCTGTGAAACCTGGGCTCCTCGACAAGGGCAATAGCTCCAGTGTTGTCACAGAAGAGAGTCATCGGGCCTGACGCATTGGGAATGACTCCTAGGTCGGTAATGAACTCCTTCACCCAGATTGCTTCTTGTGCTACCTCCGAGGCTGCCATGTACTCCGCTTCACATGTAGATCCTGCCACAACGCTTTTCTTGCAACTGCACCAGCTTACTGCCCCACCATTTAAAATATACACATATCCGGTTTGTGACTTAGAGTCATCCAGATCTGTGTCGAAGCTAGCATCGACGTAACCCTTTACGACGAGCTCTTCGTCACCTCCATAAACAAGAAATATATCCTTAGTCCTCTTCAGGTACTTCAGGATATTCTTGACCGATGTCCAGTGTTCCATGCCGGGATTACTTTGGTACCTTCCTACCAAACTTACGGCAAGGTTTACATCAGGTCTGGTACACAGCATAGCATACATGATAGACCCTATGGCCGAGGCATAGGGGACGACACTCATCTTTTCTCTATCTTCTGCCGTGGTCGGGCATTGAGCCGTGCTCAATCTCGTACCTTGCAACACAGGCAAGAACCCCTTCTTTGACTGATCCATATTGAACTTCTTCAATATCTTGTCAAGGTACGTTCTCTGTGAAAGACCAATGAGGCATCTCGATCTCTCTCTATAGATCTTGATGCCTAATATGTAGGAAGCTTCTCCAAGATCCTTCATTGAAAAACACTTGTTCAAGTAGGCCTTTATGCTTTCCAAGAATTCTATATCATTTCCCATCAACAGTATGTCATCCACATACAATATGAGAAATGCTACAGAGCTCCCACTCACTTTCTTGTAAATGCAGGCTTCTCCATAAGTCTGCGTAAACCCAAACACTTTGATCATCTCATCAAAATGAATGCTCCAACTCCAAAATGCTTGCACCAGCCCATAGATCGAGCGTTGGAGCTTGCACACCTTGTCAGCATTCTTAGGATCGACAAAACCTTCTGGCTGCATCATATACAATTTTTCCTTAAGGAAACCATTAAGGAATGCCGTTTTGACGTCCATTTGTCATATCTCATAATCATAGAATGCGGCAATTGCTAACATGATTCGGACGGACTTCAGCTTCGCTACGGGTGAGAAAGTCTCATCGTAGTCAACCCCTTGAACTTGTCGATAACCCTTAGCGACAAGCCGAGCTTTATAGATGGTTACATTACCATCCGCGTCTGTCTTCTTCTTAAAGATCCATTTATTTTCTATGGCTCGCCGATCATCGGGCAAGTCAGTCAAAGTCCATACTTCGTTTTCATACATGGATCCTATCTCAGATTTCATGGCTTCCAGCCATTTGTCGGAATCTGGGCCTGCCATCGCTTCTTCATAGTTCGAAGGTTCACCATTGTGTAACAACATGATTTCCAAGACTGGGTTGCCGTACCACTCTGGTGCGGAACGTGCCCTTGTGGACCTACGAAGTTCAGTAGCAACTTGATCTGAAGTTTCATGATCATCATCATTAACTTCCTCTCTAGTCGGTGCAGGCACCTCAGGAACATTTTCTTGAGCTGCGCCACTCTCCGTTTCAAGAGGCAATACTTCATCAAGTTCTACTTTCCTCCCACTTACTTCTTTCGAGAGAAACTCTTTCTCTAGAAAGGATCCATTCTTGGCAACAAAGATCTTGCCTTCGGACCTGAGGTAGAAGGTATGCCCAATAGTTTCTTTAGGGTATCCTATGAAGACGCATTTTTCCGATTTGGGTTCGAGCTTTTTAGGTTGAAGTTTCTTGACATAAGCACCGCATCCCCAAACTTTTAGAAACGACAGCTTAGGTTTCTTCCCAAACCATAATTCATGCGGTGTCGTCTCAACGGATTTCGACGGAGCCTTATTTAAAGTGAATGTGGCAGTCTCTAAAGCATAGCCCGAAAATGACAGCGGTAGATCGGTAAGAGACATCATAGATCGCACCACATCTAATAGAGTGCGATTACGACGTTCGGACACACCATTATGCTGAGGTGTTCCAGGCGGCGTGAGTTGTGAAACTATTCCACATTTCCTTAAGTGCGTGCCAAATTCGTGACTCAAGTATTCTCCCCCACGATCTGATCGCAAGAACTTGATTTTCCTGTCACGTTGATTCTCAACCTCACTCTAAAATTCCTTGAATTTTTCAAAGGTCTCAGACTTGTGTTTCATTAAGTAGACATACCCATATCTACTCAAGTCATCAGTGAGGGTGAGAACATAATGATAGCCACCGCGAGCCTCAACACTCATTGGACCGCACACATCAGTATGTATGATTTTCAATAAGTTGGTTGCTCGCTCCATTGTTCTTGAGAACGGAGTCTTGGTCATTTTACCCATGAGGCATGGTCCGCACGTGTCAAATGATTCGTAATCAAGAGACTCCAAAAGTCCATCTGCATGGAGCTTCTTCATGCGTTTGACACCTATGTGACCAAGGCGGCAGTGCCACAAGTATGTGGGACTATCATTATCAACCTTACATCTTTTGGTATTCACACTATGAATATGTGTAACATTACGCTCGAGATTCATTAAGAATAAACCATTCACCAGCGGGGCATGACCATAAAACATATCTCTCATATAAATAGAATAACTATTATTCTCGGATTTAAATAAATAGCCATCTCGAATTAAACGAGATCCTGATACAATGTTCATGCTCAAAGCTGGCACCAAATAACAATTATTGAGTTTCAAAACTAGTCCCGTAGGTAAATGTAGAGGTAGCATGTCGACGGCGATCACATTGACCTTGGAACCATTCCCGACGCGCATCGTCACCTCGTCCTTCACCAGTCTCCGCTTATTCCGCAGCTCCTGCTTTGAGTTACAAATGTGAGCAACCGCACCGGTATCAAATACCCAGGAGCTACTACGAGTACTGGCAAGGTACACATCAATTACATGTATATCACATATACCTTTAGTGTTGCCGGCCTTCTTGTCCGCTAAGTATTTGGGGCAGTTCCGCTTCCAGTGACCACTTCCCTTGCAATAAAAACACTCAGTCTCGGGCTTGGGTCCATTCTTTGGCTTCTTCCCGGCAGCTTTCTTACCGGGCGCGGCAACCCCCTTGCCGTCCTTCTTGAAGTTCTTCTTACCCTTGACTTTCTTAAACTTAGTGGTTTTATTCACCATCAACAGTTGATGTTCCTTTTTGATCTCCACCTCCACTGATTTCAGCATTGAATATACCTCATGAATGGTCTTTTCCATCCCCTGCATATTGAAGTTCATCACAAAGCTCTTGTAGCTCGGTGGAAGCGACTGAAGGATTCTGTCAATGACCGTGTCATCCGGGAGATTAACTCCCAGCTGAGTCAAGCGGTTATGCAACCCAGACATTTTGAGTATGTGCTCACTGGCAGAACTATTTTCCTCCATCTTACAACTAAAGAACTTGTCGGAGACTTCATATCTCTCGACCCGGGCATGAGCTTGGAAAACCATTTTCAGCTCTTCGAACATCTCATATGCTCCGTGTTGCTCAAAACGCTTTTGGAGCCCCGGTTCTAAGCTATAAAGCATGCCACACTGAACGAGGGAGTAATCATCAGCACGTGACTGCCAAGCATTCATAACGTCTTGGTTCTCTGGGATGGGTGCGTCACCTAGCGGTGCTTCTAGGACATAATCTTTCTTGGTAGCTATGAGGATGATCCTTAGGTTCCGGACCCAGTCCGTGTAGTTGCTGCCATCATCTTTCAGCTTGGTTTTCTCTAGGAACGCGTTGAAATTGAGGGCAACATTAGCGTGGGCCATTTGATCTACAAGACACATTGTAAAGATTTTAGATTAAGTTCATGATAATTAAGTTCATCTAATCAAATTATTCAATGAACTCCCACTCAGATAGACATCCCTCTAGTCATCTAAGTGAAACATGATCCGAGTCAACTAGGCCGTGTCCGATCATCACGTGAGACGGACTAGTCAACATCGGTGCACATCTTCATGTTGATCGTATCTTCTATACGACTCATGCTCGACCTTTCGGTCTTCCGTGTTCCGAGTCCATGTCTGTACATGCTAGGCTCGTCAAGTCAACCTAAGTGTATTGCGTGTGTAAATCTGGCTTACACCCGTTGTATTCGAATGTTAGAATCTATCACACCCGATCATCACGTGGTGCTTCGAAACAACGAACCTTCGCAAAGGAGCACAGTTAGGGGGAACACTTTCTTGAAACTATTACGAGGGATCATCTTATTTAAGCTACCGTCGTTCTAAGCTAATAAGATGTAAAACATGATAAACATCACATGCAATCAAATAGTGACATGATATGGCCAATATCATTTGCTCCTTTTGATCTCCATCTTCGGGGCTCCATGATCATCATTGTCACCGGCATGACACCATGATCTCCATCATCGTGTCTTCTTGAAGTTGTCTCGTCATCTATTACTTCTACTGCTATGGCTAATGCTTTAGCACTAAAGTAAAGTAATTACATGGCGTTTATGTTCACACGCAGGTCATAAATAAATTAAGACAACTCCTATGGCTCCTGCCGGTTGTCATACTCATCGACATGCAAGTCGTGATTCCTATTACACGAACATGATCAATCTCATACATCACATATATCATTCATCACATCCTTTTGGCCATATCACATCACACGGCACATTCTGCAAAAGCAAGTTAGACGTCCTCTAATTGTTGTTGCAAGTTTTTACGTGGCTGCTATAGGTTTCTAGCAAGAACGTTTCTTACCTACGCCAAAACCACAACGTGATATGCCAATTTCTATTTACCCTTCATAAGGATGTTGGGGAACGTAGCAGAAATTCAAAATTTTCCTACGTGTCACCAAGATCTATCTATGGAGAGACCAGCAACGAGTAGAAAGAGAGTGCATCTACATACCCTTGTAGATCGCTAAGCGGAAGCGTTCAAGTGAACGGGTTTGATGGAGTCGTACTCGTCGTGATTCAAATCACCGATGATCCTAGTGCCGAACGGACGGCACCTCCGCGTTCAACACACGTACAGCCCGGTGACGTCTCCCACGCCTTGATCCAGCAAGGAGAGAGGGAGAGGTTGAGGAAGACTCCATCCAACAGCAGCACAACGGCGTGGTGGTGGTGGAGGAGCGTGGCAATCCAGCAGGGCTTCGCCAAGCACCATGGGAGAGGAGGAGTAGGGAGAGAGGTAGGGCTGTGCCAGAACTTCGTCTATAGCTCCCATGTGCCTCCCCACTATATATAGGGGTGGAGGGGCTGGTTTCTTTCCCTCCAAGTCCATTGGGGCGTTGGCCAAGGTGGGAGGAAAGAAATCCCATCATTTCCTTCCCCACCGATTGTTATCCCCCCTTTTTAGGGATCTTGATCTTATCCCTTCGGGATATGATCTTATTCCTTCTAAGGGGGGATCTTGGTGCGCCTTGAACAGGGGTGTGGGGCCTTGCCCCCACTACCCACGTTCATGTGGGTCCCCCCATGCAGGTGGGCCCCACTCCGGAACCTTCTAGAACCTTCCCGGTACACTACCGAAAAATCCCGAACATTTTCCGGTGGCCAAAATAGGACTTCCCATATATAAATCTTTACCTCCGGACCATTCCGGAACTCCTCGTGACGTCCGGGATCTCATCCGGGATTCCGAACAACATTCGGTAACCACATACAAACTTCCTTTATAACCCTAGCATCATCGAACCTTAAGTGTGTAGACCCTACGGGTTCGGGAGACATGTAGACATGACCGAGACGTTCTCTGGTCAATAACCAACAGCGGGATCTGGATACCCATGATGGCTCCCACATGCTCCACGATGATCTCATCGGATGAACCACGATGTCAAGGACGTAATCAATCCCGTATTCAATTCCCTTTGTCTATCGGTATGTTACTTGCCCGAGACTCGATCGTCGGTATCCAATACCTTGTTCAATCTCGTTACCGGCAAGTCACTTTACTCGTTTCGTAACACATCATCCCGTGATCAACTCCTTGGTCACATTGCGCATATGATGATGTCCTACCGAGTGGGCCCAGAGATACCTTCCGTTTACACGGAGTGACAAATCCCAGTCTCGATCCCCATAAAACAATAGATACTTTCGGAGATACCTGTAGTGCACCTTTATAGTCACCCAGTTACGTTGTGACGTTTGATACACCCAAAGCACTCCTACGGTATCCAGGAGTTACACGCTCTCATGGTCAAAGGAAGAGATACTTGACATTGGCAAAGCTCTAGCAAACGAACTACACGATCTTTGTGCTATGCTCAGGATTGGGTCTTGTCCATCACATCATTCTCCTAATGATGTGATCCCGTTATCAACGACATCCAATGTCCATAGCCAGGAAACCATGACTATCTGTTGATCACAACGAGCTAGTCAACTAGAGGCTCACTAGGGACATATTGTGGTCTATGTATTCACACGTGTATTACGATTTCCGGATAATACAGTTATAGCATGAATAAAAGACAGTTATCATGAACAAGGAAATATAATAATAACACTTTTATTATTGCCTCTAGGGCATATTTCCAACAGTCTCCCACTTGCACTAGAGTCAATAATCTAGTTCACATCGCCATGTGATTAACACTCACAGGTCACATCGCCATGTGACTAATACCCAAGAGTTTTAGGTTTGATCATGTTGCTTGTGAGAGAGGTTTTAGTCAACGGGTCCGAACCTTTCAGATCCGTGTGTGCTTTACAAATCTCTATGTCATCTCCTAGATGTAGCTACCACGCTCTATTTGGAGCTATTCCAAATAACTGTTCTACTTGGAGCTATTCTAAATTGTTGCCCCATAATACGTATCCGGTATCTCTTCTTAGAGCTATCCGGATAGGTGTTAAGCTTGCATCGACGTAACCTTTACGACGAACTCTTTTACCACCTCCATAATCGAGAAAATTCCTTAGTCCACTAGTTACCAAGGATAACTTTGACCGCTGTCTGTGATCCATTCATGGATCACTCTTGTACCCCTTGACTGACTCATGGCAAGGCACACTTCAGGTGCGGTACTCAGCATGGCGTACTGTAGAGCCTATGTCTTAAGCATAGGGGACGACCTTCGTCCTTTCTCTCTATTCTGCCGAGGTCGAGCTTTAAGTCTTAACTTCGTACCTTACAACTCAGGCAAGAACTCCTTCTTTGATTGGTCCATCTTGAACACCTTCAAGATCATGTCAAGGTATGTGCTCATTTGAAAGTATTATTAAGCATTTTGATCTATCCTTATAGATCTTGATGCTCAATGTTCAAGTAGCTTAATCCAGGCTTTCTATTGAAAAACATCTTTCAAATAACCCTATATGCTTTACAGAAAATTCTACATCATTTCTGATCATCAATATGTCAACAACATATACTTATCAGAAATTCTATAGTGCTCCCACTCACTTCTTTGGAAATACAAGTTTCTCATAAACTTTGTATAAACCCAAAATCTTTGATCATCTCATCAAAGCGTACATTCCAACTCCGAGATGCTTACTCCAGTCCATTGAAGGATCGCTGGAGCTAGCATACCTTTTAGCATCCTTAGGATCGACAAAAACTTTCTGATTGTATTACATACAACCTTTCCTTACGAAAACTGGTAAGGAAACTTATTTTGATATCCATCTGCCAGATTTCATAAATGCGGCTAGTGCTAACATGAATCCGACGGACTTAAGCATCGCTACGGATGAGAAACTCTCATCGTAGTCAACTCCTTGAACTTGTGAAAAACTCTTCGCCACAAGTCGTGCTTCATAGATGGTGACATTACCATCCACGTCCGTCTTCTTCTTAAAAGATCCATTTATCTCAATGGCTTGCCGATCATCGGGCAAGTCCACCAAAGTCCATGCTTTGTTCTGATACATGAATCCTATCTCGGATTTCATGGTTTCTAACCATTTGTCGGAATTTGGGCCCACCATTGCTTCTCCATAGCTCGTAGGTTCATTGTTGTCTAGCAACATGACCTTCAAGACAGGATCACCGTACCACTCTGAAGTAGTACGCATCCTTGTCATCCTACGAGGTTCGGTAGTGACTTGATCCGAAGCTTCATGATCACTATCATAAGCTTCCACTTCAATTGGTGTAGGTGCACAGGAACAACTTCCTGTGCTCTGCCACACACTAGTTGAAGAGACGGTTCAATAACCTCATCAAGTTTGCACCATCCTCCCACTCAACTCTTTCGAGAGAAACCTTTCCTCGAGAAAGGACCCGATTCAAGAAACAATCCCTTATTGCTTTCGGATCTGAGACAGGAGGTATACCCAACTGTTTTGGGTGTCCTATGAAGATGCATTTTATCCGCTTTGGGTTCGAGCTTATCAATCTGAAACTTTTTCACATAAGCGTCGTAGCCCCAAACTTTTAAGAAACGACAACTTAGGTTTCTCTAAACCATAATTCATACGGTGTCATCTCAACGGAATTACGTGGTGCCCTATTTAAAGTGAATGTGGTTGTCTCTAATGCCTAACCCATGAACGATAGTGGTAATTCGATAAGAGACATCATGGTATGCATCATATCCAATAGGGTGCAGTTATGATGTTCGGACACACCATCACACTATGGTGTTCCAGGCGGTATTAATTGCGAAACAATTTCCACAATGTCTTAATTGTGTGCCAAAACTCGTAACTCAGATATTCATCTCTATGATCATATCATAGACATTTTATCCTCTTGTCACAATGATCTTCTACTTCACTCTGAAATTACTTGAACCATTCAATAATTCAGACTTGTGTTTCATCAAGTAAATATTCTCAACATCTACTCGAATCATCTGTGAAGTAAGATCATAACGATATTCACTGCATGCCTTAGCACTCATTGGATTGGACACATCATAATGTGTTACTTCCAACAAGTTGCTATCTTGTTCCATCTTACTGAAAACGAGGCTTTTCAGTCATCTTGCCCATGTGGTATGATTTGCATATCTCAAGTGATTCAAAATCAAGTGAGTCCAAACGGTCCATTTGCATGGAGTTTCTACATGCATATACACCAATAGACATGGTTTGCATGTCTCAAACTTTTCAAAACGAGTGAGTCCAAAGATCCATCAGCATGGAGCTTCTTCATGCGTTTTATACCATTATGACTTACATGGCAGTGCCACAAGTAAGTGGTACTATCATTACTATCTTATATTTTTGGCATGAAAATGTGTATCACTACGATCGAGATTCAATAAACCATTCAGGTTTAATACTAATCTTGATGGTAGAGGGAGCGTGCGATGTTTGATCACATCAAACTTAGAAACACTTCCAACATATATCGTCAGCTAACCTTTAGCTAGTCTCCGTTTATTCCGTAGCTCTTTATTTCGAGTTACTAACACTTAGCAACCGAACCGGTATCTTATACCCTGGTGCTACTAGGAGTACTAGTAAAGTACACATTAACATAATGTATATCCAATATACTTCTATCGACCTTGCCAGCCTTCTCATCTACCAAGTATCTAGGGTAATGCTGCTCCAGTGGTTGTTCCCCTTATTACAGAAGCACTTAGTCTTGGGTTTGGGTTCAACCTCGGGTTTCTTCACTGGTGCAGCAGCTGATTTGCCGTTTCATGAAGTATCCCTTCTTGCCCTTGCCCTTCTTGAAACTAGTGGTTTCACCAACCATCAACAATTGATGCTCCTTCTTGATTTCTACTTTCGCGGTGTCAAACATCACAAATATCTCAAGGATCATCATATCTATCCCTGATTTGTTATAGTTCATCACAAAGCTCTAGCAGCTTGGTGGCAATGACTTTGGAGAAACATCACTATCTCATCTGGAAGATCAACTCCCACTCGATTTAAGTGATTGTTGCACTTAGACAATATGAGCACAAGCTCAACGATTGAGCTTTTCTCCCTTAGTTTGCAGGCTAAGAAAATCGTCGGAGGTCTTATATCTCTTGACGTGGGCACGAGCCTGAAATCCTAATTTCAGCCCTCGAAACATCTCATATGTTTCGCGACGTTTCAAAAACCGTCTTTGGTGCCTCTACTTAAACCATTTAATTGAACTATCACGTAGTTATCAAAACGTGTATGTCCGATGTTCGCAACATCGACAAACAACGTTGGGGTTCAGCACACTGAGCGGTGCATTAAGGACATAAGCTTTCTACTGATCGCATAATCGCTACTATCAACTTTCAACTATATTTTCTCTAGGAACATATCTAAAACAGTAGAACTAAAGCGCGAGCTACGACATAATTTGCAAAAGGTCTTTTGACTATGTTCAGGATAATTAAGTTCATCTTATGAACTCCCACTCAGATAGACATCCCTCTGGTCATCTAAGTGATTACATGATCCGAGTCAACTAGGCCGTGTCCGATCATCACGTGAGACGGACTAGTCATCATCGGTGAACATCTTCATGTTGATCGTATCTACTATACGACTCATGCTCGACCTTTCGGTCTCCGTGTTCCGAGGCCATGTCTGTACATGCTAGGCTCGTCAAGTTAACCCTAAATGTTTTCGCTGTGTAAAACTGTCTTACACCCGTTGTATGTGAACGTAAGAATCCATCACACCCGATCATCACGTGGTGCTTAGAAGCGACGAACTGTAGCAACGGTGCACAGTTAGGGGAGAACACTTCTTGAAATTTTGTAAGGGATCATCTTATTTACTACCGTCGTCCTAAGTAAACAAGATGCATAAACATGATAAACATCACATGCAATCAAATAGTGACATGATATGGCCAATATCATTTTTGCTCCTTTTGATCTTCATCTTCGGGGCTCCATGATCATCATCGTCACCGGCATGACACCATGATCTCCATCATCGTGTCTTCATGAAGTTTTCACGCCAACGACTACTTCTACTTCTATGGCTAACGCGTTTAGCAATAAAGTAAAGTAATTTACATGGCGTTGTTAAATGACACGCAGGTCATACAATAAATAAAGACAACTCCTATGGCTCCTGCCGGTTGTCATACTCATCGACATGCAAGTCCTGAATCCTATTACAAGAACATGATCAATCTCATACATCACATATCATTCATCACATTCTTCTTGGCCATATCACATCACAAAGCATACCCTGCAAAAACAAGTTAGACGTCCTCTAATTGTTGTTTGCATGTTTTACGTGGCTGCTATGGGTTTCTAGCAAGAACGTTTCTTACCTACGCAAAACCGCAACGTGATATGCCAATTGCTATTTACCCTTCATAAGGACCCTTTTCATCGAATCCGTTCCGACTAAAGTGGGAGAGACTGGCACCCGCTAGCCACCTTATGCACCAAGTGCATGTCAATCGGTGGAACCTGTCTCACGTAAGAGTACGTGTAAGGTCGGTCCGGGCCGCTTCATCCCACAATACCGTCGAAACAAGATTGGACTAGTAACGGTAAGCATATTGTACAACATCAACGCCCACAACTACTTTGTGTTCTACTCGTGCAAAGAATCTACGCAATAGACCTAGCTCATGATGCCACTGTTGGGGAACGTAGCAGAAATTCAAAATTTTCCTACGTGTCACCAAGATCTATCTATGGAGAGACCAGCAACGAGTAGAAAGAGAGTGCATCTACATACCCTTGTAGATCGCTAAGCGGAAGCGTTCAAGTGAACGGGGTTGATGGAGTCGTACTCGTCGTGATTCAAATCACCGATGATCAAGTGCCGAACGCACGGCACCTCCGCGTTCAACACACATACAGCCCGGTGACGTCTCCCAAGCCTTGATCCAGCAAGGAGAGAGGGAGAGGTTGAGGAAGACTCCATCCAGCAGCAGCACAACGGCGTGGTGGTGGTGGAGGAGCGTGGCAATCCTGCAGGGCTTCGCCAAGCACCGCGGGAGAGGGGGAGTACTTGTGAGAGGGGGAGGGCTGCGCCAGAACTTCGTCTATAGCTCCCATGCGCCTCCCCACTATATATAGGGGTGGAGGGGCTGGTTTCTTGCCCTCCAAGTCCATTGGGGCGTTGGCCAAGGTGGGAGGAAAGAAATCTCATTATTTCCTTCCCCACCGATTGTTATCCCCCCTTTTTAGGGATCTTGATCTTATCCCTTCGGGATATGATCTTATTCCTTCTAAGGGGGGATCTTGGTGCGCCTTGACCAGGGGTGTGGGGCCTTGCCCCCACTACCCACGTCCATGTGGGTCCCCCATGCAGGTGGGCCCCACTCCGGAACCTTCTAGAACCTTCCCGGTACAATACCGAAAAATCCCGAACATTTTCCGGTGGCCAAAATAGGACTTCCCATATATAAATCTTTACCTCCGGACCATTCCAGAACTCCTCGTGACGTCCGGGATCTCATACGGGACTCCGAACAACATTCGGTAACCACATACAAACTTCCTTTATAACCCTAGCGTCATCGAACCTTAAGTGTGTAGACCCTACGGGTTCGGGAGACATGTAGACATGACCGAGACGTTCTCCGGTCAATAACCAACAGCGGGATCTGGATACCCATGATGGCTCCCACATGTTCCACGATGATCTCATCGGATGAACCACGATGTCAAGGACTTAATCAATCCCGTATTCAATTCCCTTTGTCTATCGGTATGTTACTTGCCCGAGATTCGATCGTCGGTATCCAATACCTTGTTCAATCTCGTTACCGGCAAGTCACTTTACTCGTTCCGTAACACATCATCCCGTGATCAACTCCTTGGTCACATTGCGCATATGATGATGTCCTGCCGAGTGGGCCCAGAGATACCTCTCCGTTTACACGGAGTGACAAATCCCAGTCTCGATCCGCATAAAACAATAGATACTTTCGGAGATACCTGTAGTGCACCTTTATAGTCACCCAGTTACGTTGTGACGTTTGATACACCCAAAGCACTCCTACGGTATCCAGGAGTTACACGCTCTCATGGTCAAAGGAAGAGATACTTGACATTGGCAAAGCTCTAGCAAACGAACTACACGATCTTTGTGCTATGCTCAGGATTGGGTCTTGTCCATCACATCATTCTCCTAATGATGTGATCCCGTTATCAACGACATCCAATGTCCATAGCCAGGAAACCATGACTATCTGTTGATCACAACGAGCTAGTCAACTAGAGGCTCACTAGGGACATATTGTGGTCTATGTATTCACACGTGTATTACGATTTCCGGATAATACAGTTATAGCATGAATAAAAGACAGTTATCATGAACAAGGAAATATAATAATAACACTTTTATTATTGCCTCTAGGGCATATTTCCAACAAAGGACCCTTTTCATCAAATCCGATCCGACTAAAGTGGGAGAGACAGACACCCGCTAGCCACCTTATGCAACTAGTGCATGTCAGTCGGTGGAACCAGTCTCACGTAAGCGTACGTGTAAGGTCGGTCCGGGCCGCTTCATCCCACGATGCCGCCGAATCAAGATAAGACTAGTAACGGCAAGTAAATTGACAATATCGACGCCCACAACTGCTTTGTGTTCTACTCATGCATAGAAACTACGCATAGACCTAGCTCTGACGCCACTGTTGGGGAATGTAGCAGAATTTAAAATTTTCTACGCATCACCAAGATCAATCTATGGAGTTATCTAGCAACAAGAGAAAGGGGAGTGCATCTACATACCCTTGTAGATCGCGAGCGGAAGCGTTCAAGAGAACGGGGTTAATGGAGTCGTACTCGTCGTGATCCAAATCACCGATGACCGAGCATCGAACGAACGGCACCTCCGCGTTCAACACATGTGCGGTTGGGAAGACGTCTCCTCCTTCTTGATCCAGCAAGGGGGAAGGAGAGGTTGATGGAGATCCAGCAGCACGACGGTGTGGTGGTGGAAGCAACGGTGATCTCGGCAGGGCTTCGCCAAGCTCAGCGAGAGGGAGAGGTGTCATGGGAGGGAGAGGAAGGCGCCAGGGGCTAGGGTGCGCAACCCTCCCTCCCCCCTCTTTATATAGGGGTCCAGGGGGACACCGGCCCCTCTAGATCCCATCTAGATGGGGGGGCGATGGCCAAGGGGGGTGGCTTGCCCCCCAAGCCAAGTGGGGCGCCGCCCACCCCTAGGGTTTCCAACCCTAGGCGCAGGGGGAGGCCCAAGGGGGGCGCACCAGCCCATCAGGGGCTGGTTCCCCTCCCACTTCAGCCCATGGGCCCCTCCGGGATAGGTGGGCCCACCCGGTGGACCCCCGGGACCCTTCCGGTGGTCCCGGTACAATACCGGTGACCCCGAAACTGGACTTCCTATATACTATCTTCACCTCCGGACCATTCCGGAACTCCTCGTGACGTCCGGGATCTCATCCGGGACTCCGAACAACTTTCGGGTTACCGCATACTAATATCTCAACAACCCTAGCGTCACCGAACCTTAAGTGTGTAGACCCTACGGGTTCGGGAGACACGCAGACATGACCGAGACGACTCTCCGGTCGATAACCAACAGCGGGATCTGGATACCCATGTTGGCTCCCACATGCTCCTCGATGATCTCATCGGATGAACCACGATGTCGAGGATTCAATCAATCCCGTATACAATTCCCTTTGTCAATCGGTACGTTACTCGCCCGAGACTCGATCGTCGGTATCCCAATACCTTGTTCAATCTCGTTACCGGCAAGTCACTTTACTCGTACCGTAATGCATGATCCCGTGATCAACTACTTGGTCACATTGAGCTCATTATGATGATGCATTACCGAGTGGGCCCAAAGATACCTCTCTGTCATACGGAGTGACAAATCCCAGTCTCGATTCATGCCAACCCAATATACACTTTCGGAGATACTCGTAGTGCACCTTTATAGTCACCCAGTTACGTTGTGACGTTTGGCACACCCAAAGCACTCCTACGGTATCCAGGAGTTGCACAATCTCATGGTCTAAGGAAATTATACTTGACATTCGGAAAAGCTCTAGCAAACGAACTACACGATCTTTGAGCTATGCTTAGGATTGGGTCTTGTCCATCACATCATTCTCCTAACGATGTGATCCCGTTATCAATGACATCTAATGTCCATAGTCAGGAAACCATGACTATCTTTTGATCAACGAGCTAGTCAACTAGAGGCTCACTAGGGACGTGTTGTGGTCTATGTATTCACACATGTATTATGATTTCTGGATAACACAATTATAGCATGAACAATAGACAATTATCATGAACAAGGAAACATAATAATAACTATTTTATTATTGCCTCTCGGGCATATTCCCAACAGTATTTCTCAAAATATAAATCCCCAAAAATCTGAGTAAAGCCTATGAAACCCTTTTTTTATTAAAGCAAGCTAAAATCCTAGGAGGCGGTTTGTAACGTGGGTGTGGGGACACACATCCCCCTTTTCCTTTTGGCTTTTGGCTTTCGAATTTTAATATTTCATGTTTTTTAACCAAAATTTAAAATAAAGTTGATTTTTCATATTTGTGTTTCTAATAACGATGGTTTTCAAATGAGCTCCATTTTGAATATATTTTTATGAGTTTTTCAATTTTCATTAAAATTTCAAATTCTGAATATATGGTATGAGCGGCTGACTAAATCGTAAGTTTCTGATCATGTGACCGACAAAATCGTAAGTCTGAAGTTTCAACTCGGAAAATTGGTACGAGTGAACGACAATAACATAAGTTTCAAAAGCTGGGACCAACAAAATCATAAGTTTCATAAACTAAAATGTAAAACTTGTTTTGCCCTCATGCGGGATCAATGACCTGGATTGCGAGGCAATTGTGCGGCTGGCACCATAACCTTGAGGTCACGGGTTCGATTCCCGTCTCCGCACTTAGCAGTCTGTATAAAAGGACTATTCTATTTCTCTAGATATGTATGGTAGAGGGGCGTATCCAACCCTTTTTTATTCATTAGTTCCCGGCCCTAGAGGGCAAAATTGAGCGGTTGGACAGGTGTATACCCCTGCAAATTTCCGCTAAATTCCTAAAAGGGTACGATGAGAAACAGTTACACTATTTTTCAAGAGAAGATTCAGATCTATTATAAAAGTTAATCATAAGTAAAAAAAACTCCTCAAACATAATAAAAATTACATCAAGATCTCTAGACCCCGGATGACCACTATCGCCGTCAGGACGAGTCGCCGACGCACCTTTGTCACCACAACCCTATTGGAGCCGACTTGACGTTGTCGATGATAGCAGTAAGTCTTCGTGCAAGTGCCCCTAAGGACCAGTGCCCTGGAGCCGCAGTCATCGTCGTTAAACCTTGAATAGATTTGAAGCAACTACAATGAATCTTGTCATTGCGCACACACAACGAGAAACCTTAATCTCTCCATGCCAAGGGGGCGGTAGAAATCTACATTTCTACACGGAGCTCGTCGACTATGTCCATATGAACGAACTCGAGAAGGATCAAAGCCTGAAAGACAAACTTGAAGTAGAAGCGTCATCATCAACCCGAAAGCCCGCAGCTACGAGGACTAAAAACCTAACCTAATTTACTAGCCGGAGCGAAGGCACCGGGATTCGTCTCCTCGACACCGGCTGCTGGTGCGGTAGGTTTTTTTTTAGAAAAGGAGGATGACCCCCGGCCTCTGCATCTGGGAGATGCATACGGCCACTTTATTGATTATTCTCGAGGACCTTACAAAGTATTACAACAATATGCCTGAATCCGCCATCTTGGCAACATATGCCACTACTCCTATCCATATGATGAAGGGGTGCTACCTGGGCCACATACCCGGTCTACTCACCTAAACCTATCATCAAAAGCCAGAAGCTCCAGCCTAGCCACATACCGGGTCTGGGGCATAAACTGGTCTGACGCACTCACATGTGTCGTCGCCGCCATCTTTCATAGGTTCGTCTTCAGAGCAGATATTGAGGCTTCTACCTTGTCAGGCCACTCCGTCATCGACGCCACCTTGACGCCAAACAACTACCTCCACCTGCGCGAGTCCATCCCCGCGCATCGGGCGCCGAGTCTCCACTGCACCACGCCGCCGAGATTCGCCGTCATCAATGTGAAGGATGAAGTACCGCTCCACCAATAAGGCACCCGCTGGTCCCTCGATCCCGTGTACGCCTCCAAGAATGACGCCCCCAAGGAGGAAACGACACCAACGCGTCGCCATCATCCGATCAACTGATCTAGGGTTTCCCCCGGAGGTAGCGGATAGAGGTCTAGAGCTTCTCCACGGCGATGCCTTCAAGAAGGTAATGACACCACAGGGTGCCACCAACGCCGGTCTTGGCAACAAGCCGAGCACAAGGTTTTCACCCGGATCCGCTCGAAGAACCTCCATCACGTATTGTGCGCACGGGTCGCCGCCGATCTGAGCCGCCGCACATCGAGCAAGCCGCACCGGGCAGATCGGATCTGTCCGGAGGGCAAACCACACATGGCGCCGACCCAACCACCAGGCCCTCCATACCGCCACCGCCGATCCGAGGACAGATGGTCCGCCGCTGCAGATCCGGCCACCACCGCCGAACGCAGCCAAGGCCGCTGCCCGACGCAGGGCCGGCCGCCGCAACCGCCACCACCACCGCCCTAGGACGAGGCCGCCGCCGCGCTGCCGCCGGTCAAGGCAGGCCCGCCACGCCACGGAGGCCAGATCGGCCGTGCCACCTCACGCCGCGGAGCTCCGCACCATCCCCATGGCGCGGGAGAGAGGAAAGGCCCCCGCCACCACCGTCAGCCCCCGGGCAAAAGGCCGGCGGCGTCCTTCGGCGGCGGCGGAGGGAGGGATGGAAGGAGGGGGAGCCCCGGCGGCTAGGGTTGGGATCCCGCCCGAGTCGCCCGGGCGGGGGCGACGCGGGGGGGCGGGGGGCGGGGGGCGGAGCAACTGGAGTGTTAGGTGAGGTGTTTTTCCTTGAGGCTATCCGGCAAAGATTGCAGGGAAGAGTTTTCCCTGAACGCTGAAGGGAAAGGTAGAAAACTCTTAGTCTCGCTATTTTCTAAGCTCTATATAGGCCCCAGAGTACACAAGCAGAAACTCAAGGTAAAAGATCATATAAAGTTCTCCATGAGGACTCTCATATTATATACTAGACTTCTCCTTATTAAGAGCATCTCCAACACCTACCCTCAAACCGTCCGCATATGTCCGGATCGCGTGGTCCGATGTGTTCCGCCATCCAACGCAGGTCTGTATCGGTCCGCCGAGTGGTCCGGGCGCACTTTTTCCCACAAAGTGGATGCAAAGTTGGGGAGGGGCTTTGTGGGAGTCCAGACAGCAACCACGTATAGGACTCCGACACCCCGGCCCACTAAATCCTCCCTCCTGATCCCATTTTCTTCCAAGCCGCCCATTTCCCCCTCTTGCTTTGCATCTGCACGCTCCTCCTCTGACGTCGCCGATGTACCTCTCCGGTCAGCACACAGGCATTGTCGGACCTTTACAACCAGCAGCGACGCACGCACCCACTCGCCTTTTACGACGTCGTCGTCCATTCAGGACCCGTCTGTAGGCAGGTACACTCCGCCCCCATGTTGACGTTGTCCATGGCGGACACCGCGCCCGGTAGGTGTTCGGTGAAATGCCATTGAGCTTATTTTCGAACGCCATGTCGTTTAGAGTACGAAGGATGGCAGGGGTACTCGACCATGGAGGATGAGTTGTTGTGTGATGTGTGGTTGGCCGTATCCGCGTATTTTGTAGGAAGGAGCAGAGGGGAGCTCTTCTGGCAGCGCGTGCATGATTCATTTCACGCGCGAGCACATTGCGCCTTGCGACATGCACATCATTCATGATTGCAATGTGTTGTATCGATGGTACACCAGCCACACCACCGTCACCAAGTTTTCTAGTGTTGTTGATATGTTGGAGGCAAGGTGGCCATTGCACGCGCCACCCGATGAGATTGTAAGTTTTGCTTCCTGCTGAACTTGTTGATTGATTGATTCTTTCATTCAATGTTGTTATATACATTGTGTAGCCCGCGTTGCCATGATGTACCACATGATAGAGGGACAATCATTTACGCAAATACACCATTGGATTAAGTTGAAGGGGCAGTGTGTGGGACGACATGATTCGTTCATGAAATCTTGTTGAACATCTGGTTAGTCTCATTGAATTTGAACTATTGTTGTACTGCACTTATTTGCATGCTATGTATGAATGGTTAGTGTTATTTTCTATCGAACTTTGATGAAATCCGTCGTGTTTGCGTGAATTTCGCCCGATTAGTTGAAACAGTGTTTGGAATGCATAAGGGCAACGCTGGATGGCCGGTTCCCGCATCCACATCCGTAGACTGCCCCCGTGTTCTCGAGCGGATGCGGGAGAAAATTTACGGGTCAATGTTGGAGATGCCTAAGGATGTAGAAGAGTGATCATAAAAAAAGTGAGGCATGCTACCGAAGTTGCATTTCGATCAAAAGTAAGACAATTGGCGAATTGAGTAAGACTATCATGACGCTGACCGTGTGGACGTGAAGTTTTTGCACCAGAGCTCAAATGAGCCCGTGTGAACAGTAAAATAAAAAATATTTATAAAATGTTCAAAAAATCTAATTTTTTTATGGCAAACTTTGACAAATGTTCTAAGAGCTTGTAAAATTTCATCATGAAATCACATTTGTGAAAGTCGTGAAAAAAAACAAAATCAATACTCTGAAAATGCTACTTTCGAAAGAATTTTGGACCACTGATTTGTTTTACCACGGCTTCCACAAATATGATTTCATTATGAAATTTTACAAGCACTTAGAACATTTGTGAAAGTTTGCCATAAAAAATTAAGATTTTTTGAACATTTTTTAAATGTTTTCTGAGTTACTGTTCATCCCGAGCTCGGATGAGCACGGGTGTAGAAGGAGACTTTTGTGACCGTGATCACTTATTTTACTTTTGAAGTTGTTATATTCATCATATTTGTTTATGAAAACATTTTTCTTAGGTGCGGTCCTAGTATTGTTAAACAAGTGGCTTGTCAACTTTTTTTCTATGGATCTTTGAGAAATTTCAAGAGGATTAAGTCCAATGATAAATGTGGTTGCCATATATTAATTGTGAGCTCTATAAGCTAAAGGTTTTCCGAACATGGATTTAGGCCTGGAAATGTAAAAGACGAAAGCCTTTCATAATCCCTCGATATGTGAGTTTGTTACGACTACATTGTTATTTACAGATCTAGATATAACTTTCATTATTTCTGATGTTGATTGTACTCACATAATTGAAGATGAATAATCGAAAGTTTCCAGGCAAAAGAAAAAACTAAAAACTATACCTACTAATTATGTACAAAATGTTTCTATCCGTCCACCGCCTCATCTTTTTGCAGAA